>NW_017307246.1:57360-99076 GCF_000935625.1 Nanorana parkeri
ACTGTACCGGACACATGCTGGAGATGCCAGAGGGAGGTTGGCACTCTCTTACACATCTTTTGGACCTGCCCAGACCTGGCCACATACTGGCAGACAGTACACAGAGTGACCTCCCAAGTCACCGGACAGACAATAAATTTTACACCGACGGATTATCTACTGACTGACCCCACTAACGCTCAAGGCCCATACAAATCGCTAAGACAACACATGATCAACGCGGCTCGCTCAATCATACCAAGACATTGGAAAGAAGGGAGGCCACCCTCGCTGTCCGAATGGATTCGACAAGTCGACCACACACATGAGATGGAAGAGCTACTCTTTACCAAAAGAGATGCCCTGAGCAAATTCATGCGTATCTGGGCATGCTGGAATCATTTTACCAACTCCCCAGAGTATAAGTCTCTTAAATCCGAACCGTGATCAACCATGATGACACAAAGAGAGAAGGGCAGTAAGAGGAGAACAGGGAACTAGATTGGTTAAGCGGATATGCCCGAATTCTTGTTGAATGAACTACGAGCACTGATCGCAGGACCGTTCGGAGGCCCATAAAGAGTCACCGACCAGTCTACATTATGCATCTCATAATAATACTTTCTTACGCTAGTCTGTACAATCGCAATGTTGGTTTACATGTTTCTCAATTATTGCCGAGGAGATGGGATACACCTGGCTATAGGTTAGACAAACAATTTACATAAAGGATTGTGTTCGCTACACCGGATGGAGAACACAACCTTGGGCATGCGAGCTTAGACCCAGGGACTTGGATTCCTTTCCCTTTTCCCCTCTCCCCCCATTCCCTCTTTCCCCTTACCTCCTCCCCCTCCCCCCTTCCACTCGTTTTGTATGCTATGTTGCTGTGATGACGAGAAGCTTTATTGTTTGTACTTGTATGAGAAAATGATAATAAAACTTGTTGGAAAGTAAAAAAAAAAAAAAATGCACTGCTGCATTCATTTGGGTCTTTATATCTGCCTAGAGTTTATCTTTAACCCTTAGGCTCGTGGTGGTGGCAGTGCCGCCATCAGGGGGTACGGCCAGTACCATTGTAAGGGGCTCCAAGCAATAATTTTTCCCTGTAGAATTATATGAATAGTACCATTTGCCTGGTCCTGCCCCCCCCACCCCCCGCGCTGTTGGTACCTTGCTCAGAAGTGCTTACAGGGGGGCGGAGCTAACTTTTCCTGGGCATAAGCACCGGAGAAGAGGCAGGTGGCTGAAGAGGATGAAGAGGAGCATGTCTGCTGCCGCCTGCCGGCTCCCTGCATTCAGGGAAATCAAGTGTGATCGCCCAGAACGCAGGCAAACTAGTGCCTGCGTTCCGGTCCAATGCGATCTGCAAAAAATACTGCAAGCACTATTTTTGCAGATCGCACTGGACCGGAACGCAGGCATGTGCTTGCGTTCCGGGTGTGGGTGATTGTACTGCGGGCAAGGGGCGTGGCTGCAGTGCCATTCAATGCACCACCATGCCCCCTCCCACCCCTGAATGCAGGGAGCCAGCCAGCTTTCGTTCCAGAGGTTGAACGCCCTGGAACACAGCCTTTGTGTTGTGAATCGGCCCTTAACCCTGCTTCGGCAGGCAGCAAGGCTAAATGTAAAGTGGGAGCCATTTTGTACAGGTGATCTTGAGCAGCAGTACAGCCATCCAAAATCACTTGTAACCAGCTTGATTCTCCCTCTCCTCCCCCTCCCCTCTCTCTCCGGTGGCCGTGTTCCCAGCCGCTCACTCTAATATCGCTCCCTTTCTCCCTGCCCCCCATATACCTTTCTGCCGTGCTCTTTGGGGTCCCCCACTCTTCTGGAGGACTCGGGATCACGGCAAACTAGTTCAGTATGGAGAGCAGGGAGCAGAGTAGAGAAAGTCCGTTTTCTGCTCTGCTCCGTGTGAGCAGTGACACACGAATGCTGTACTCACAGATTCCTGTCACAGGAGAATGAGCACAGTGATGTGCTTGAACTCCTGTTTTGGAGGTGCCGGGGTCAATAAAGAGAACCTGCCATCTCCAAATGATATCACACAGGGGCTTGTTAGCTCCTGTGTGATAGCATTTGGAGTCAAGTGAAAAAAATAGTCAAAAAATAAATAACAATTAAAAATGTAAATACATCAAAATGTAAAAAAATATAATAATTAAAAATGGGAATAAAAAATAAAAAGGCGATAACGTAAAAAATAATAAAATAAATGAAAGTAAATTTGTTTACAAAGTACAAAAATTATAAAGTAAGTAAAAAAATGTTTTTAAACCAAACCCCTGCCCCCACCATCTGCATTCGAATAAACACATGCATGGGGCATTGTGTGTGTGTGAGTGGAGTGGGCGATATATGACCTTGCAGCAATTGGGGGGGCCCAGGCCTAAATCTGTGTAAGGGGCCCCAAAATTTCTGATGGCTGCCCTGGGTGGTGGCAGCATGGCCTGTTTGTAAAGCTGACTTGCCGGCTTTCCACTGGAAGATCTTAATTAGCGCTGTTATAAGCAGAGGTGACCTTAGGGGTCTGAGAGCTATAAAGTTAAGTAAAAAATAAAATAAAAGAAAAACTTAAACAAAATAAATAAAAGAAAACACTAACAAAAAATGTTAAAGCCCCTTATCCATAAATTATGATTGTTGCACACGTTAGATATCACTGTGCACACCAGAGTGAAAGCAATGGACACCATTCCCTGTTAGCTTTAAACTGATGAGCTGTAAAAGCTTCATCTGTAGGGAATTCTAGGTACCGTAGTTTCACAACAGTACCCATTTCACGGAAGCACTCAATTTTTAGGCTTAAGATGTTTGGTATCTTTTTACTTGGTGCAACCTCATTTGTTATATTTTACTAAAAATTAGGGAATATGGGTTTATGTGCACTAAAATGAAATGTATTTTTACTGAAATTGCAGCAGCCACCATTTTATTCTACAGGGCCTCTGATTTCAGAAAATAAATATATTGCATTCCAATGTGCATTGTTCAGACTATAGTGGTGTGCGTGGGTGCGTGCGGTTCGAAGCCACACGTCTTGCAAAATAGTCCAAGCGTGATTTTTGGATGGATTCCACGCACTTGCGACTATAGTAATAGCCGCAAATGTGCGAAATCCACATATATGTAAACCGTTGCATGTTTTCGTGCCGCATGGTTTTCCACGCGGAAAGCGCAAATGCCATATGTGAATGGAGTCTAACAAAGCTGCCATTTTTACAAAGTAATACAAATATTATTGAATTGCGAACATCTCAGATTACTAAACTGTAACTTACACTTTCTACATTGATTGACTCTCTTTGATGGGATTTTTTCTAAAAACTCTAAGTTCTAGCAGTTTTTTAAAAATTTTAGGTTTACTTTAACTTAAAGAGTAGGGGTTGAAGTGTAATTGGGAGGTTGCTTGACATTTACGGGATATTTTGCTTTTTTGTTACGATGCATTAGAGTCAAAGGAGAAGACAAAATGAAGGTCATTTTTGGTAGTTTGTAAGGGGGCAATTATATTTAAATAGCCCTTGAGGGTCTGGCAAGATCCTTTTAATTATCCTGGGTATGTTTATGTGGCACAAAATGACCCCTCGCTAGCTGGTTCATGATATGATGAGGAGTAGCAGAAAACACTAATGCTAATGGTAACTGTAACCCTTTGTTTACAAGAAAAATTATGTCATCAGCAACTTTATGGCAATTAACCCCTTCGTGACGGGAGACGTACAGTGTACGTCCCGGCACTTTGTGCCTATATGACCGGCCACGTACACTGTACGTGACGAGTTATATCAGGCTTTGTAATGCCGGTAACCGTTGATTCTCAGCGGTTACCAGTCATTAAGGAATGCCTCAGTATTGAGGCATTCATTAATGAAATAATTAAGCTTTTTGTAGAAGCTTCTTCCTTTCAGTAATTAAAGAATGAAGCTGTTACATGCAAATACAGGACCGCAATTTGTGATCCTGTATTTGACAGCTGAAAATAGCAGATAGGTAGCAGTGACTCACCCCTCTGCTATTTGTTTTGACAGCTTGAGAGCCCGATGTTTAGATACATTTCACTCAAAAGTTACAATGTATCTTTTGAGTGAAATGTATCAGTTCTGATCGTCTAGGCACGATCAAAGAGCTTTTAGTGAGATCTGAATCTGGCTAAAGTCAGGATCAGTCTCTAAGGTTATTATTAGCTGTTCCTAAGTTTGGATCAGCCTAATAGCCAAAAATATAAAAAAAAGTTAATTTATCAAGCAGTCATAGTGACTGCTTGATATAAACTGACAAGAAAAAAAGTTTTTTTTTTAATTTTTTTTTTACAAAGAGTAAAAAAAATTAGGAAAATACAAATTATATATAAATATATTTTTGATACTATAATTATTATGAAAACATTCTAAAAAAAATAATAATAATCAAAACTTGTGAAAAAAGTGTTTTCTTCTAGTTTTTTTTCCTCATTTTTTTTATTTTATTCAAACTAAGTAAGGGGTTAGGTACACATATGTGATATAATTATATAGCCCTATCTGTCCTCTAAAAAACTATATATAATATGTGTGGGTACATTTAGTAAGAAAGTATATTACTGCTGTGGAAGAATCACACAGCAAAAATGTAAAAAGTGTGTCAGTCATTTATGAACAGAAACTGAAAACTAGCTCAGTCATGAAGGGGTTAAATAGCTTTGCTGTTAACCAAATCATTGTTTTGCTGATATATATATATATGGTGGTTCTCCTACTGACAAGGAAATGTTATTCTTCAACCAGCTTTCTCTCTTTAAAAATGTATGTGTATAAATGTGTATGAATCTGTAAATGTAACGGGAGTCCACAAATGTCCTTCTAAGCATTCACAATGCTTTTCCCATCTAAAGTATGAGACCTTTTTGTTATATTGGGTGAATAGAAAAGATTCACTTTTTAAACCCTGTGTGCCTGAATACTGTATGCTTTATGCCCCTGAGGCTCATTAAATAAATAAAAAAATCAACAGGTTCAAATGTTATTCAGTGCTAGGGATGAGCTTGGGTTTCGGACTCAGTGTTGGTTTGCAGCAAACCCAACCCATTCATTGATGCAGCAAACGAATGCCAGTGTTCGCCACCATAGCAACCAACTACCAAAAGTGTGATTTTTGGCTATTGTTTTGTGCCATCCCCCTCACTATGAAAAGGCATGATTCCCAGCAGCCATATTGAAAATGTGCTTAACCTGGATAGGGAAAGATAACGCTACAAATTATTTTTTTAACTGTCACAGCTAATAAGAGTGATTTATTAATGATTAGGGTGGGTATAAACAACATTTCAGATACATGTTATATTTATCATGTTATTTCTTGCACTCCTGTTTCTTTGTTTACCAACTTCAGCGTGTGTTGACTACGTTTGTTCAACACTCACCTGACCTTTTGCGTGTCCTTGTTTATGGTATTGCTTATCGACTGTGCACCACACTCTGGTTCTATTGCTGGTCAGCTACCATTTGCACAGGTGTGTCTTAGGGCCACAACCTGGTACACCTACCAGTAAAGTCCATCACTCCTTGCAGGTTGCTCTGATAAAGATCTGGTGTGCGTGTGAGTAAACTCTGGGCTTCTGTCATTTTAAAGGCTCACACCCTTTTGAACATGCAAATACCACACAATGCACAATCCATTTTTCTGCAACAATTTGGTCAACTGCCATCTGCACACGTGTGTCTGAGGGCCTGGTACAACCACCAGTAAAGTCCATCACTCCTTGCAGGGTTCTCTGGTGAAGATCTTGTGTGTGTACTTAGCCTCTGGATCTCTGCCATTTTAAGGGCACATGCCTTCTCCAATGTGCAGATACCATATTGTGGGGCCCCACTATTCATTTTTTCTGTACTATAAAAACAGCCTTTTTAACACATTAACCAGTTGACATCCGCGGTGTTAAACCCCCTTCCACTTCTCTCTCCTTGCACCTACAATTTGGTATTTCTTGTAGTCATTGCCATCAGCTCTGCCAGTTAAGTGTTGTATTTGTATACTTTTATATATTGCTGCAACACAATGGGCTATGTGCAATTTCATTGTATTCATATGAGTAGTCCATCTTGCTACTTTCTAGCAGTGAGGTCTGGAATGTGAGGGTGTGTTTCTATGACAACGTTGTTATTTTATGCGGATTAGGAATGTACAGATATGTAGATATGTTTTGCAATTTTGATAATTTTTGAAAATGTTGTACTTTATTAATAAAGAGAAAATACGGGCCCGGTGGTTGGGTTTATGGCTTCAGTTTATTATAGCCAAGTTTTTGGGTCTGCTAATGCACCCTTTCCCTCCTCCTTCTCAATGCCACATATCCATCATTTGCCCTGCATTGTAGGTGATGACATCACAGCTGCCACTACTGGCTGGAGTGCTGGAGAGAAGAGGCAGCAGGGGAACTGGTTGAAAGGACAGATAACAGAGTGAGAGATGGGGTAAGTATATGTGCTTTTTTACTAATACCCTAGGCAAAACAAGCATTTAACCCTGGCAGTGCAGGAGAAGCCTTCCTTCCTCCTTTTTGATATTTTTAAGCCTATTCTTTCAAAGCATTGTAGGTTTGTACATGTCTTTAATATTACAGATTCCCTGTATGTTTTACTTGTATTTTTTTATATGTCACAAAAGAGATATCACAGAGATGTTCTCATGAAATACATGTTTATTCATTCAAACAACACATGAAATAGCAAGTTGTTTTTTTCTATTTCTGATACATACAGTATATATGTTGCAAAGTGCACAGAATTCACAAGCACAATAATGATATAACAAACATATTTAGCTACAAAGACGATCTTTGATAAATATTATCACTTACAGGCTTTCACATTATCCTTTTTAATAAGCAAACATTTTCATAGATCAGGAACAAACAAATTACAGAATACATTGAAAACTGATATTTCCATTATGGCTGAATGCTGGGCTGATTCTTGCTCTGGATCTCTTATATAGCACAAGGACTCTGGGGATGGGATGAAGTTTCCCTGACAGAGTTCCTGGCTCTGTTCTACAACCAGGGGTCTCAATCCTCTTTCTCATTTTCCACATTATGATATGTTGAAAGGTACAAAAAGAAAAGTGAAACTTGTTTGTGCTAATTATGGTATTGGTGGGAACTTGTGAAGATAGCTCATCACTGAAACGATGTAAAGCTGACCATACACTATACATTCTGCTACATTCTCCTTTAGATCTACTACTATGTAGTGTTAGGACCTATCTGACTGGATATAGGTTAAAAGGATTGCACAGCAATGTGTTTTACAAATGTGCTTAGAGCTCTGCTGACAGTGTAGTTCTATTAAATTAATGAAATGGGAAAAAATGGGATGTGAGCCCTGCCACATAACCTATGAAAGTCATATGACTAGCCTCTCCACCAATTACAGCTCTGCTCTGTTCTCTGTTGTGTTATTGAGGAATTGAACTCTGGAAGATGTGTCCAAGAAAAGCTAAGCAGAGGGCAAAGAAATAGTTGCCTGTAGTCTTCCTGCAGCTGAACCGTGCTAATGACTGACTTACCATGCCTTGTTCTGCACTTTGTCTCTGCGTGAAGGTGGCCATTTTGGTAGAGTCAGGGTTTTGCTTCCTTGTGTCAAAGGAGGACAGGAGCAGCACCATAGTGACATCACCAAATATCACTCCAAACCTCCTGAGACTAGCAGTAAGAGGCAGCAGTGACTTAGATTTCACACTGCAGATATACAACTATGGGACACACTTAAATGTCAGAAAGTAGGGATGTTCAGATACCAAGTACCGTATTTGGTACAAGTACAGATACTTTTTCAGCTCCAAGACTAGACTAGAGAAAAACTAAAAAGTTAGGAGGCAGCTGTCATTTTTAATGATCATTGACTAACGGAGCACCAGGGCCCTGTCACACCTGCAACCGCTCCAATCCTGGTAGTTCTCGTGAAAATGCCAAGTATCCGCACTGGTATCTGAACTGGTATCTGAACATCCCTAACAGAAAGTGTATTGCTATTTTTCAGAAGGAATTCCAGACAATAGATACATTTTTTAGGTACAATTTAGGCACAATTACCTTTACTACATTTTCCCTATAACAGAACATATCTTCACCTTTCACGTTGAGCCTTCTATTAAGGAAAGAAAACTCCCTAGAACACTGCACTCTCCACACCATGACCTGCATTTTTTGAGTGGATGAGGAAAATGCAGGACATAGTGAGAAGTAAGCTATGGAGCATAGCAGACAGCAGATAGAGATATCAGCTGTCGCTATAAATGTCCTGCATATGTTGGAAAACTATAGGAGAGTCTACAGAGGTTGTAAAATCAGATTAAATGATGTATTTCAAGTTTAAACAGATGCTGGATGTATCCAGTAACTACCCAAAGCCAACATTTTAGTTGTAGGTAGAGAAGACCTCAGGATATTTTAAGTTTGGGGTTTTTGTAGTTTTTTATAGTATATATAGGGGTCTATTCACGAAACAGCCGAAGGATCTAGCCGTAGTTTCGGCCGATCCTTTGGCTAGCTTCGGCCCCAGGACCCCTTCAGTTCAGTAGGACTGAAGGGCTGCTGTATGGGCTATTCACTATAGCCCGTACAGCT
The DNA here is from genome assembly GCF_000935625.1 of Nanorana parkeri. NCBI lineage: Eukaryota > Metazoa > Chordata > Amphibia > Anura > Dicroglossidae > Nanorana > Nanorana parkeri. Next base: position 65,948 of record NW_017307246.1, read on the forward strand.
CCCGAACTTGGCCGAGCGGCTCAGTCGAGCCGAACGCATATGCCTCGGTTCGGCTGAGCCACGCTGAAAGCCGAAGCTGGCCGACAGTCTGCTTCTGACAGTTGGGCGGAGCCAGCCGTGATCTTACGGCTGGCTCCGGCCACTTGCAGAGAGATCAGCGTCCCTGGTTACCAGCTAACCAGGGACACTGATCTCCAGACAGCCTAACTCTCCCTGGTGCTCCGAGAGTCGCCAAGGAGAGAAACACTGCTTTTTCTTTTTTTTTATTCTGACACGGAGCCTTGTCAGGATAGAAAAAAAAATGTTTTGGCCATAGGAATGCATTGCACCCGCCCTCTGCTGCAGTTCTCCATCAGGTCCACCACTGCTGATTGACAGCAGCAGAGGGTGGGTACAATAGCTAGTTTGCTATTGGCTATTGCAAATTGAAATAGCCAAAGGAATCTAGCAATGCATTCCTATGGCCAAAAATGTTTTTCTATTCTGGCACGGCTCTGTGTCAGAATAAAGAAAAAAAAGAAAAAGCAGTGTTTCTCTCCTTGGCGGCCGGGAGCGGGAGACTCCCGGAGCACCCGGGAGAGTTTTTTTTTCTTCTTTTTTTTGACGGCAGCTGTCACTGCTAGCTCCGCAAAAGCGTTTACTATTTATTGTTTTCTACTTTTTAAACTATTTTTCTGTTCTGCTCGGTACCACAGAGGGAGCGAGCAGAACAGCCGCTATTCACTCACTGCTGTTTGGCATCTATAAGAATAGACCGAACAGCAGCGAGTAGCCTGCCGGAGGTTCGGCTTAGCCGATCCAGATGTTGGATCGGCTGAGTCGAACTCCTTCTGCACTTTGGGTCGGCCGAACATGCTGAGCATATTCGGCCGACCCGAAGCCACCAGATGTACGGCTGATTTCAGCTGATATACGGCTGAAATCAGCCGTACCAGCCTGAATTGAATAGCCGAACAGCGTTCGGCTAACTTTGCTTTAGGTCGGTCATTCACTCGGCTGCCTATGGAAGCTTAGTGAATAGACCCCATAGTGATGCTATGAACTTGCCTATGAATTTATGGCTGTGAACATCCACTAGTCATACTGCAATCACTTTATGTTAGCAATGCAACTGAATCAAGCAATGCTACCAATAATCAGATTAAATAATAAACACTCAGACTAAAACAGACTAATGTTTAAGTTACAGAGATTTCCCAGCATATCTAGACTTTTGTTATTGCCATTCTGTAATCATTTTTAACTGATCTATATGACTAGAGTCATAATTTAAAAAGTCACATTTTCAACAAAAATTTATAAAATAAGCTAAACTCTTCTTGGGATCACACAACATATTTTGCATACAAACTTTGTACAGGTCATTGCAACGTTAATAAAGGGCAGCAAGCTGTTATGCTATAAATGAATGCATCAATAATTTAACAATAATGTCTACAGAGTCAAGTCTGTATTCTCCATGTTTACAAAAGCACTCTCAGCTAAATTGGTTAAGACACTTAATTTACAATTAGAGCCAAAAGAGATCTCCAGTCAGGATAGACATCGTCTGTAAATGTATGTTATATTAGGCTATGTTTACTTGGCAGTTTCTTTTAATTAACAAGGGCTGCAGATGTACCTGTATTAAATATATCAATTAGATTTCAGCCAGAATTGAAATTGACAGTATATGATTAAGTGGGAGCTTTCTCTGTTGCCTCTAACTACACATTATGCACTGGCTACCTGTGTCTACAAGCAGGTGTTGAAATAGATGTTGGAGCTACAGAGAATAAAAACATATGGAGCATTACTTTGTCAAAACACACCATTGACAGGACATCTGAACTGTAAAGGGTTGATTTACTAAAGGCAAAAAGGCTGCTCACTTTGTAAGGGAATTTGGACTTTGCAGGGGAGGATTCCCTGTGCGTAGGGAATTTGGTAAAGATCTGATAACTTCCATCACCCAATCATGTGCAAGACATTTTTTTTTTCCTTGCACATGATTAGGTGTTCTTTGTGAAGTGAAACCAAGCTAAGGGAAACTTTTCCTGCAAAGTGCAAATTCCCTTGGAAAGTGAACAGCCTATTTGCCTTTAGTAAATCAAGCCCTATACAAAACTGAACTTTTGGCTCTGACTGAAGTCCTCCTTTACAAAGGAGGATGGGTGGTGGCCCACCAACATAAATACTTTTAGAGTGAAAATATAAAATTCACATAAAAATATTTATAAGACAAGCTACATATCCAGTGCATACAATACATAATACAAACCTAAAAACATTCTATAAATCATGTTACAAATGCATAAAGATTTAGTCTACTTAGTAGCGATGTGGGTGGGCACTGAAGTTATAAATCACCACTGGCTTATTTCTTAAGAATGTCCCTAATGCATTCTTAAAATAAAGTAAACCTCAAAAATGAACAGTAAAAAAAAAAACATACCCTTTGAAAGATCATGGCATGTGAACTGATTTGGAATCTGTGCAGAGACCCCACATAATCTTCTCAAATTTAAATTGTCACACTTCTTTCCTTTACGGTAGAACAAATAGTTAAATACACAGTTGAAACACACATACTGTATGCTAGTTTTACCTGTCAATTAATTAATTTATATACCATACTGCATAGCCAGATGATTACTAATTCCAGGTTTACAGCCTTCTTAATCACCATAATAATTAGTCAGAAGTGATTATTGTGACTCATTGTCCAATGAACAAGCTGGATGGGCGATGTGACACCCCCCTGGCTGTACTGAATTATATATCTTTTGGCAGGTAAAACAGTATATGTAATAAACATTTGTATGTATCTGTTTGCCTAGAGTTCTTCTCCATGGTGAAGTTATAGGTTCTGAACAAATGCATGAAATCATAATATAAATATGTTTATGAATACATTTTAGCATTCTTATCCAAAATTACCCAAAATGCCCCTTAATATAGTTGAACTATATTAACATGCTGTTGATTTTCCTTAATAGCGTAACAAGCAGCAACTGTTTTGGACGTTTGGTTTGTTGTTAATACCTAAGAACAGAATGTGAAGATATTTGAAGAACATAACTGTAAATCAGTTATCCTTGTCTATTCATTTAATGTTCTGTGGTTGATGCTTTTAACATTCTACTGGTCCTTAAAAAGAGAAGATAAAAGCTGCTATCGCTTTTAATAAAGTTTCAAAAGGTAAATCTAAAGCAGACCACATTGTAATTTATTGTACAGTCACATTAGCATTCTGGACTGAAGATCCATCTGTAATAATTTAAGGTAAGCAATTTTCCTTACAGATACATACTGCTGATCCAAAAGCCTTGAATATTTATGTGACAAATTACATAAAAATTCAGAGTTGTTCACCATGGAACCAAACAGATCGTCCCTTCCATTTCACTTATGGAGATTGTTGCTTTGATATCACCTACTATTTTTATAATGAGTTTAAATCATAGCCTCTGAAGTGAGACAAAAAGCATAAATCAGGTATAACAAGAAATGTATGTCCATATATTATGATGTATCTATTGATACCACTCTAATATTCTAAACCAATATGATGTTTCTGTCTCCTTAGTTTGGTGTTTAAATAGAAAGCTCAATTTCCCTTGCATGTCAATTATTCATAGATGCGATATATGGTAAATAAAATGGAAAGCTTCTATTAAAAAATCTTTTATTTAAGTAAAATGATTATGATTCAGACCAAAATCTTCATGGCAATGTGCATGACTCTCTGGTTAGTTCCCCATATAAAATAAAGCTCTGATTACAGAATAAAACAATAATTGCCTAATTTTTTGTAATAAAGATCCATAACATACTTTAGGTATATATATATATATACATATATATATATATATATAAAAAAAAACTTAAATCTAAGTATGTTTGGTATCATGCATACATCAATGCAACACAGCGTTCAGCCTTGTTGCAGGCTGGCAATGCTAAGCCACTGCTTTGCAACTCACAGCAACGACGTTAAACTGCTGTGCAAATTCCTTTAGTTGGCCATTGAGCTGCCTGTCTGACAGATCTGATAGGCAGCCCAATGGCCAAATACGCTGCTGCTAATTGCATGGCAGTGGCTTAGCAATGTCAGCCTGCAACAGGAATTTCTGTTACTGGCAGGATCTCCAGGTAAGAAAGTTTACAACATACAAACAAAAAATAATTTGTTTAAATCTGAACTCCAGCTTTAAAAATGTATATATACTTACACTAGTACAGCTTGGCACAATGTAAGTATATATAAATGAACCCAGACAGGGCCACGGAGATCATGTAATACACTGTAGTAGCTGCAGCTACTACAGTTTATTACAGTGTCTTCTGGGTAAAGGAACAGACGCCATTTAGAGGATGCCTAGTATTTTTCTCAATGAATAGGTGTTTTCTATTAAACGAGGGGTGGTGCCATGATGCCACTACCCATTATCCAATCAGAGAATGCCTAGTATTCCTTGAGAAAAGTACTAGGTGTCCTTTGAATATTCAGCTTTAAGAAAAATGTATACAGTGAGTCATGATGCCAAACATAAAAAATACATTTAGGGTTAACAGAAACTTTAATTCTAAAAGTATTTTATTCTCGAATAGTGAGACAAGTAAACCTGTAATGTGTGTTCAGATGAATATTATTCTTTAAGAGAATCTGTAAGATTTCCAGTAATACAGAGAGTGTTGCTCAAAGGTAAAAGATAGAGTCCTAAAATTGTAGAATTTCTTATGGAAGTGCACCGGTGGTTTAGGTACTACTTCTGGTCTGAAGACAATCTAATTGTTCTGCATGGAAACACCCGACATGTGTGTATGAGAAAAGCACACAGCTTGCATATGGTTTGTTTGGTCAAAAGGCATATTACATACATTTGTTTTGCAACACACTGCTGATTTTTCATACAGATATTTTTTAATCTCTTCTACAATTACTGGAGAAAATTTACAAAATGCCCAGATTTAATTTTTTTTTACAGGTATGTAACATGCAAAACAAAACCTTTGGTCATGTTAAATTTAATAGAAGAAATGTTAGTTTCCTTTTACATAAAAGGTAAGAGCAGTCGCCACCCACTTTAAACTACTACTACTCAGAAGAGAACAGCAGATAAAAGGTTTTGTGTCTCACCAAGACACTTCGTCTTTTGTAAAGATGTAAAATGTTGGCAGCCATGGTACCAGTTTATTCACAGCACTGAAGTACAAAAAAGAAAACGGTTTACTTCGAAAGATACCCCAACGCATTACCTGTCTACCAATACAAGTGTTTCATAAATTAAGGACGAAGAGGATAGTCAGCAGAGCGCAAATAAACAAAACAATGTTTTTTCATTACAGAGTCTATGCAAGATCTGGCGCATGTAAGGAGGATTTGTCAGAGAAAGCTGTGAACTGTCTTTCATAAAAGTCACTGAAGTTTACAGGAAAGTAATCCTGTAATGATTAGTTTTATAAGAAATTCTATTGCACAATATAACATCATTTTATTTTTCACTGTGTTTTGTAGTTATGTAGCGCAAGACAGTCTCCAAGGCATCCTGGCACTTACTGCCAATGGTGAGCAACAGTTGTTTAGAACAGTGTCTTTGAAGTTGTGTGCTTGAAGACAAATTGGTTTCTTCAGGCTAGGAAATATAACCATCCCTGTAGTAAAACATGGCAGAAGATACTTATGATTATTAAAAGGGAGGAGAAACAGCCTTTAGCTGCATGAGGGAAGACAAACTTGTATACATGAAGGCCTCCAGTGATTTCTTTTTCTTGACAAAATCCCTCTTATGATCAGACTGCAGACAAGTCAATTCGGTTGGCAGAATTGCTGCTTTTGTCCCACGTATTCATCTTGGTTGGAGATGTATTGGCTCTGTTCCCATTCATCTAGAAGGCAAAGAAAGCTGTCCATGTCACATAAGATGCCAATTTTTTCCCCTCAGAAGAGAAACCTTTTACATTTTAGCATCATATATGGAATAATGGATGAACAATATATTGATGGTGGTAGCTTGTTACTGAGCATTGCTGTTTATACTATAATCAGCACAGTGACTAACGATTCAAAGTTGATTTATGTGGTTATACATAAAAACAAGTCAACAAAAAAAGATAATTCCACAGAAAACTGAATCTTCATTGCTGCCTGGAATTTGGGGTATACTGTATGAGCATCAGGTCCTGTTTTTTTCACAGCATTTGCTTACCTGAAACTCATGTACTCATATTGCCACTATAGTTATTGGGTAGAGCTTGCCGCCAATCAAGGCAGTCAAGTTCACCATTCATTTTTGGAGCCCTCTGAGGGTAGAACATGAAGATTATTTTCAATAACTGTTGGGATGATGGAACAGCATAACAGCTCCAACCAAACAATCTCAGTACAACAACCTCAGAGGAAAGTAAGATACTATTTTTGTAGATATAGAGATCTATCTATATCAAACATAAACCAGTAAGTATTACAGTTACGTGCAAAAATATCTTTAATTCTATTTACAAAAAAAACAAAACAAGCTGAAAAACACTTAAATGAAAACAAGTTATGTATGGATGAGCGCACTAGGTCTTTAGGGAGAGGACATAGGATGAAGGTTAACAATAAGTGGTGATTGTGAATGATCCCTTCTGCGGTGTGCTTCTTTCTTGATTACAGGTAGAGGTATCCTGTTTTGAAACAAGAAAGAAAAGAAAGCGTCACAACCAAGAACAATAAACAACGTGGAACCAGGGAGAAACGTAAAAAAAATTAAGTTGCATTCACATTAACACAAAGTAGCTGTCAGCAGGGGAACAATGTATCCAAAGCCAGCAACAACAATATGCTTCATTTGGAGCTGTATAAAACCAGTTCTTAAGAGATGCTGATCTGGTCAGTGGGGACAGAAGAACTAAAGGTGAGAAATGGCCAGCCTCTGACCATGTAGGTCAATTAAAACATTTATTATATAAATGAATAAAATGCACTCACATTGGAAGGAGTATAGAGACGTCTTTGTCAGTTCATTATTAAAGGCAAACTGTGTAAGTCTCCAGAAGTGAAGTAGCCCCAACAGTGTCTCTGATGGTGAGAGAGCCGGTAAACTAAACACTGCACTGTCACTGGAAAGCAGCAGCTGCAGCCGTTGAAGAGCCAGGCAGGAGCGGATCCTCTAGCTGGAAAAAAATTGACACAGGAGCCGGGAAGTACAAATTGCAGGCAATGCGTTTCAAGGCAGAGCGCCTCTTTCTCAAACCAGGGGAGGCTTCTGTGTCAATTTTTTTCCAGCTAGAGGATCCGCTCCTGCCCGGCTCTGTAATGGCTGCATTTGCTGCTTTCCAGTGACAGCGCAGTGCTTAGTTTACCGGCTCTCTCACCATCAGAGACACTGCTGGGGCTACTTCATTCCTGGAGACCTACACAGCCTGCCTTTAATAATGGACTGACAAAGATTTCCTAATACTCCTTCCAATGCCAGTGCATTTCATTCATTCATTTACTAAACGTTTTAATTGACCTACAAGATCAGAGGCTGGTGGTTTCTCTCCCTTGGTTCTTCTGTCTCCACTTACCAGATCAGCGTCCCTCCAGAATGGGTTTGATAAGCTCCAAATGAAGCATAGTGTTGTTGAGGGCTTTGGATACATTGTTTCCCTTCTGACAGCTACTTTGTTTTAATGTGAGTGTAACTTAGTTTCTTACAATTTTCCCTGGTTCCACGTCGTTTATTGTGCTAGGTTGGGGCACTTTATTTTTATTTTTTAAAAACACTTAAACCCACTTATGAATATTTTTAACAAAACAGCACTTTGTATGTACACAACCATTTTGTATAACCATACTTTTTTTTATATTCATTTATACATTTTTTCAAATAAATTGTCTCTAACAAGATGCTTAACAAGATGGCTAGGTCACCCCTGGCGCCATATAACAGGTACATATAATCTACTTGGTACATATTTGGCAAAAACAGAAGTATGTAGGAGATCAATTAAGTGCGCAACATGTATATTTTTCAAAATAATGAATCTTCCAGTTCCTGATGTAAAAAGCTTCAATAAACCTCTTTGCTGCATACAGAGTCACAATTTTTTTTCCAACATAATGTCCAAAGCAATATTTCAGCATAACAGTTTTATGGATTAATATTATGATCCAGTATTGTTGTATATCATTATGACCCTCTTGTGGCCTCAATAATAACTAAGTGCTTGCTGCACCACATGAATATAGTTGTATGTCTCTCACATTGCAACCAATATAAATGTTGCATCATTACTTAAGTTGTTAATCCACAATCTTCACAATGGGTGCATAACTAGTTGGTATAAAGTGTGTCTGGTGCATTATATAGAGATTAAATCCTTGTACTGCTAAGTACCTTATTGATACTAGGAACTGTATAAATTCCAATAGTGATTCAAGGATATTGGGTGGTTACACATTCATCTTTACTTATGGTTTTATTTCAGTGATGGGTCTAAATATGTACCATGTAGATTTATGACAAGTTCCTGTTATCTGGTGCCAGGGGTGACCTAGTCATATTAGTAACCTCCTTGTTACAGGTGAACTTGAAAAGTCGTATAAATCTATATGGGAAAATTAAGGTTGTACAGAATGATTTGAGTTCTATACAAAGTGCAGTGCTGGAAAGAATATTAGAATTAAAGATATTTTGCACATATTTATAATACATTTTGGATAATATTATTTGATAGACGCATCTCCATTTTTGGGATTTATTCATTTAATTTGCAAATATTTGTTTGAAGGTAAATTAAAAATAATGGAAAATCTATATATACTGTTGAAGGAATAGACAAGTCAAGCACCTTTCTTTAAAAGAGTTGTCGTACACCAACTATATAGTTAGTGCGTGTTGGGGAGAGCCAACAATTCTGTAAAGGGAGAGTCTTTATTTATTTGTTATTTATTTTGTTAGTTTTCTCATTGGTACATGCTCCCATGGTGGTACATGGCCTCCAATGCATTTAATTCTCAAATGATGAGAATTAAAAAACAAGATTTGCCCCCTATAGACAGTAATAGGGATTCACTAACTAAACCCATGCAGATTTGTTTATCCCTATATGGAAGGAGCATCAATGGAAACATGTACATTTTAGGACACTAATCAAGTAATTAGGATTCGATAGACATTTGTAGTTGTGTAGAAAAATAAACACAGATAATATCTATTTAAAAAAATGTGTTAAAAGAATAACATTGTGTTTAGTCACAGCAAAGTACTGCATTTCTGTTTCTATCAGCATGATAATCATAATCCTAAATATTTTACTTTCCATGTTGCTAGCAATTAATTGAGTTACATTTAACATGTATCATGTTCATCTTGTGTGATTTTTTTTAAAGAGAGTGCACTGTTTTCAGTATCCTGAACTCAGTGGACTAGTTCTAGCTTGGGGGAAGTACAGTATGTTTTCAGCAAAACAAATGTTATTTGTTATTTTTGTAAATGTTGCTTTCATTTCGTTTGGAGTAGAGTTCATTTTATGGTGTTATATAATCACTTCACTTTGTAATTGCTTTTATACAGGTACAATAGTGGAAAGAATGGTTGACCAACATGACAAGACAGCTACCACTGTGCCCTACAAGATCCAATAGCTGTACTTACTACATCAGAGTTGAAAGGCTTCACATTGATGTTGCGAATGGAGCTACTAGTAAGCGACCACACCTTTGTCTTGTGTTTGAAAGCAGCTCTCACCTTGAAAAGAAATGGCACAGTAAACAATGGTAAGCCTGTATAACAGTACTTTTCATTGCCATCAACCTCCACTCCCAGACCTTGTCTACCCAACATTTGAATTGCTGCTGTTATGAAACCGCTGCCATGTAATCTCCCAGTGTAAACAATTGCTTACACCAAGGCTGTTAACATGTTTTTGCCTTTTAGCTAGTCACCCAAAAGTGATCCATAGTCCATCCAAATCCATAATTATAGACAATGTCTATTTTAAAGGAAAGTATAGTGTGTTCAGACAGAACAGGTTTTCAGTTATGATTGTTGTGTTTTCCTTAACCTCTTTATGACCAGAGGCTATTGATATGTGGATATCCAACCAGTATGCTTGAGGTCTCAATATTCCTCAGTTAGATTGACATTGACAATAACTTTTATAAATTTGCCAACTTTATGACAAATAATTTTTTGTTTTTAACCCCTTGAGTCCCTGGTGTTGTTGTATAATGCCATCAGGACTGAGAGCAACAGGTCCAGGCAACCATGCTGATTGGAAACACCAGCTATCAGTTACAGCCAGTGTCTACCAGCACTAAGCTAACATGATCAGACCCTAAATTCTGATTCTGATACAGACTGCCGCATATGAGCATTCTGTAGCAGAGAATTTAAACACATGTGACATTATGGCACCCTATGTAACTATGAAGGCCAGGACAGAGATGATCCTGCTTTGTCTTGCCTACCTCTGCAGCTACCACTGATGAAGTGATTCTTGCTGGTTGAATGCAGTCTCCACTGACAGATGAGCAAAAAAACACACCAAAAAACAAATTAAAACTGTACTGTCTTCTTAAAAAACATAGGGGTTTATTCACGAAGCTGCCGAAGGATCTGGCCTTAGCTTCGGCCGATCCTTCGGCTAGCTTCGGCCCCAGGACCCCTTTGGTTCAGTAGAACCGAAGGGGTGCTGTACGTGCTATTCACAATAGCCTGTACAGCTCCCGATCATGGCCAAGCGGCTCAGCGGAGCCGAACGCATATGCATCGTCTCGGCTGAGCCGTGCTGAAAGCCGAAGCTGGCCGAGCGGCCGGCCACTGGCCGGCCGACAGCCTGCTTCCGACAGCTGGGCGGAGCCAAGGAGAGAAACACTGCTGTGTCTTTTTTTTCTTCTTTATTCTGACACGAGCGATGTCAGAACGGCTCACTTCACTTGAGATCGGTCATTCACTCGGCTGCTCTCGGCAGCTTAGTGAATAGACCCCATAGTTTCTTTCTCTGTGCACAGCAAGTGTACAACGACAGAGATACACTGACAGCTGCTGTATGTAAGGTTTGTTTGCAAACAAGCTTTATGTGATCACCATGTCATAGCTGATATAGTAATCACATGATCAGGAACCATGCTGATTGGTTCTCGATCACTGGGAGAGACAGACTAGAATGTGTTTAGAAACATTAATTTGCAGATTGCAGTTTTGAACCAGTTAAAGAAGTTTCTGAAATGTCTTTTATATGTTCAACTGTTTGCTCTGCCATCTTTTGATTATTGTATTATATTTAATATTAGTAGATTAGTCACTACAGGGTTATTCATTAAAGGGTGAAAGGTTTGGAGAAGGCAGGAGAATTGAACAATCTAGGTCAAAATAGCTGATTTTGAAAAATTCTCCAATTCAGCTCCTTTTCCAGTTCAACTATTTTAGCCTAGATTGGTCACTTCTGCCTTCTCCAAACTCTCCCCCCTTTTGTGAATAACCCTATTAATTTGCAGACACACTGGGGTTGATTTACTAACCTTATAAACACACCACGAACATGTATACACCTCTGTAGTGTGTTCCCTCCCAGCATGATCTATGGGTGGAATCTAAACACCTTTGTAGTGTGTACACACCCAGCAGGTGTGTTGTGCAAAGCCGTGCATGAATTTGCAAGGTGATGTTGTGTAAATTAGCTCTATGTTGTGTTGCTTGCGTTGATGAATGCAGGAATGTAAATGCATGAGCTAACCATTTTTGTCTAAACTGTGAAGCAGCATTATATATGCATCATGTGCATGATTTTTCCATATATGGCATTAGTGGAAATATGGTTTTAGAGACTTTTTGGTTGATAAATACGTTTTGCTGTGTAAAAATCACACACACCTAGTGCGTGCGTGTCTTTAGGTTAGTAAATCACCCCCACTGTCTCCATTCTTAACAGCTGTTGAGATAAGATTTCAGCCATAGAGAGTACATAGCTTTCAATAAGTTGACCAACTCTAACATTGTCTGACCAAGTCTAACATTGAGAGAAAATGCAGTAATGCGCCAACGTTGTGTAGCACTGCAGCTCAGGAAGTAGAACACGCATATGTAACAACCAAATCTGTTGCACATATAATTACAAACTATACACAGAAATTATTTTTTTTAACATATTAACTAACAAGCTTTATCTTTTTTTTCATATATATTGTATATAACAACAATTAAAAAAAAAACATCCATTCCCTTTAACCACTTGCTGACCAGAGCAATTAATTGATATTTGCACACACATGATAAAATCTGAATTTCATCATGGTGGACAGCGGAGACCGGGAAAGCCGACAGCGGAGGCGGAGGGGGGTCGGGCACACAGCCGTTGGATTGCTTGTATTTACACAGCAATCGCCTGCTGTTTAAAATGATACCAAAAACACGGCTGCAGAAGGACAGGACGTATTTTTATGGCGGTCCTGAAGCAGTTAAAGGCATATTTCACCCTTTGCAAAAAAAATTATAATAATAAAAGCACCCACAGTAATACAATAAAAACATGTGCATTTATTATTTTTTTTTGCATTGGAGCCTGCAAACGCTTTGAAACTGCGATCAGTGGATCATGGATGCAATACAAAGATTCCTGCAGACTACTCTGCCAGCCACTAGTCAATATGGAGATACAGACCTTTGGTTCTGGGTCTGGAGAAAGTAATCAGTGGCTCACTGAGGTCTACATGTCCCTCTGCCACAGTAGTTTTTCATTCACAGATCTGTGTGAATGCATTTGTGAATGGATGATGTGGCTGTGCAGGCTTCACCAAATTAAAAAAATATACTATACTATATATACAGTAAAAGATGCTGCAGGAACACAATGATTCAGGTAAGAGGGAGGTTGGTTTGAGGGTGGGGTGCTGCAGGCTATGACCATGTTTCACAGTACACCCTATATATGAGTGTAACATGAAACATGGTCAGAGAGGTGGAATTATCCTTTAAGTGAGCAGTTCACATAAAAATATCTGTTCATGCAAACTCTTCATATTATTAGCCAGGCATTTGTTAAAGAGGTGTAATAAAAAACAACAGTGAAAAAAGCAAAAGGCTTTGATAATCCAGGTAAGTAAATATGTAGCAGCACACTTCCTTGAGGCAATACTCTGAAACAGAAAAAGTACACCACCAAATGGGTACCAATCAGGATAGCTTTTAGATGTCTCAACAAAGGCTCAAATCCAATACTGGCAGCTGTGATCGGCCAGCTCCTGGGAATGGTGCTATTCTTAGGGCAGGTCAGCCTGCCTTTGTAATGCTGCAGACATGTGCTGAGCCCCAGAGATAGCTCTGTTTTTATCAGCCAAGCAATTGTAGCCTCTGGCACTAGGTATGAGCACTGGCAGTGAAATATAACAGCTTCCCTGACAAGTTCTTTAATAACCAACTTGTCTCTAAAATTAGTTTTACAATGCTGTCAATTGGGCCAGTTTTTTGTTTTTGTTTGAATTATTAAAATAAACACATTAATTTAGTGCGCTTATTTTGAAAATATGTGACATTACTTACACAGACGGTATCCAATTAGAAGTCTGTAATTGTTACTATTCTCAAAATATAAAAATTATCAGAGCCACTATGTCAGGGTTGGGCAACTCCGGCCATCAAGCTCTTGTGGAACTACAAGTCCCATAAGGCATTGTAAGACTGACAGTTACAGGCATGACTCCCAGAGGCATGTTGGGAATTGTAGTTAAAGCACAGCTGGAGGGCTGGTGTTGTTTTTTTATTCTTTAAAGGGATGGAGATTCTTGGAGGAAACATTGCTACTTTGCCTATATTTGAAGTGAATTTGAGTGCATTTGTTCATCTAAACTAATTACCAGTGAACCCCCCAGTTCTGTTATTTAGCCACCCCCATGATGTCCTCCTGCCATGCAGTCCTATACGCTATGACATTTCCTGCCCTATTTATATTAGCTTTATTCTTAAACTTTTCCTAAGCACAATTTCAAGTCTAAAAGGATGCAGAATGTTTGGAAATCAAAAGCAAGCCTTAGCTAGCCTAAGCAAAACCAGAGTAATTCTGTGATTTACAGATCCACAGGGATAAGTCTAGCTGAGCAAGTTTTGGGCCAGTAACTGTCAGGCAAATTCTGAATAACTTGCCCATGAGCATGCTCACTTGGTTCATTTTTCTTACATGGTTTATTCTTTGTACACATGACAGGTTATTGAACTACCTTCCCCAAACAGACTGCTAAATGGGAGCATCTCTCAATACAAGCAAAAAAGGAGTACCAGACCAAATTCATACAGGAGTCCAAAACAGCTATAAAGAAGAACTCCTGGCAAAAATGTTATTAACCCTTGTAATGGGGCTACCCTTGCACTGATTAACTGCTCGTGTTTGCCCAGGGTAAAAAAAAAAAGTTATACTCAGCTGATCCTGTGAGCCGGCTGGCTCTTAGACTGGTCCCTGGAGCGTCTCTCCCCTTCTGCTGCAGTGCTCTAGGAATCCTTGCGTTATCACATCTAATACATGTAACACGTGTACAGAATGTGAGAATGCAGAGGGACATCACTGCAGCGAAAGAGGGGACAGGCTGCAGGGAGCACTGCCGGCTCAGAGGATCAGGTGACTATTACTTTTTTTTAGGCAGAAACTAGCACTGGTAGCCCCACTGCAAGGGTTAATAACATTTCTGCCTTAGGTTCTTCTTTAATCATTTATAAAACAACAGCCAACATGTTTTGGGGGGGAAAACTCACTCCCCCTTCATCTAGGCTTATGCTACCTGCTTGAAAGGAATCAGATGTGGCAGAAGTCTGCCGTTAAAATGGTTGCAGCACACCGTGTTGGCTGTTGTTTTATGAAACATTAAAGTTGTTTTGGATGCCTTTATGAATTTGGTCTGGTTCATGCTTTGAGTGATGTTCCTGGGTACTCATTGGAGGGTAGCTCTGTTTTTATATGAGCCACCTAACCAAAGCCAGTGAGCTTTTTGAATGACTGTCTTTCACCTTTACTGTCCTCTATGAATAAACATTGAAGTCCTAGCACCTCTTGGATACGTTATTTTGGAATTCCAATCTTTCCTCCTGTCGCAAAAAAATTGTTTTTGCATACCCCTGGATATGCAGTGGTCTTGACAATTACCTTATTAAAGATGAAAGACTCACTAAAACCTGTGCTGGGGATACCTGAAATTGTATCTCAAGATCTGTGCAGACATTCGAAAAAGCAGCAAGCCATTTGCACAAGCATTAAATTAAATTCCTGGTTGCTAGAGAACCAGCAGCCAGCAGCATCCTGGCAACCTGTGATGCATCCCTGGTCCCATTCAGCTTCTGGCCAGGAGATTCTAGGGCCAACAGCTGAATGTAAACAAATGGGCAGGAACGCTGGCTGACATTAAATATGGTCTTGGCCATATTTGATTAATGACATCAGCCAGTATCCCTGCCTCTCTCTTTAAATGCAGGTGTGGGGCTTGGTGCTGCCAGTTGCAGCATGCAGCTGTTGGGAGCAGACGACTTCTGTCAGTGTGCTTTTCTTTCTCAGCGGGTCAACGGGCAGTTTATCATTATCACTGGAATATGTGATTTATGGATTTGCACTGTGGGATATTTCTTTTTTAATAAAGGACTTTAGTAATAAATTAAATGTGCGCGTGTTTTTATTTATGCTGTCATTTGTTCTTGTAAATGTGTAAGGGGTACTTTTACACATTCATGTAGGGGAGGTGGTAGATATATCTGGAGCGGGGCTTTATTTTAAAAAGAGGTTTTCAGCCTCCAACAAGACCCTCTGCAGTCCCCCACATAAAATTAATGGTGTTTGGGGGGGGGGGGGGGGGGCAGAATCTGGAGGCCCTTTTAGTTTACTAGGGGGTATTCAAATTCTGATCAGCCCCCTGTCCACAGACCCCAAAAGCCACCAAGCCAGGGTGGTGGGGAAGAGGCCCTTGTCCTTATCAGCACAAGGACAAAGTGCTTTACCTGGCAAGTTAAACTCCACATGTTAAGGGCATGTGGCATGGTGTGGTTTGGAGGAAACGCCCGTTCGCCATCTCATATGTAGATTTAGGGGAACTTTTTTAAAGAGGAATTTTACCCATATCTTTAAAATAACAACAAAGACACCTTTAGAAATGTTTAGTAATGGCAATCTACAAACACATACTTCTAGATAATTGTGGGCTTTGTGTTCTTTGCATACCTTGTTTCTCTTTTCTTTCCCATTCTCCTCACAGTGGCCACTTTTGCTAAGGGCAAATTACTAGATCTCCCTTTACTTCCTGGAACTCTGGCACATGTGACTAGGACACGTGACCATGCACATCATCTAAGGGGAGGAAAATGCCTTTCCCTGAGGTCTCATTAGATTACAGATGAGTTTTCCCAGCAATGCTCTGCAGTTGTAACCTTCCCAGGATGCAACACTTTGGCACATTACATCATTTGTGCCAGAAGTGGACCAGGAAGTAGATGAACTCTTTTTTGAATTTGTAAGAAAATGAAAAACAAGTTTGTTAAACTAACAAATGTAAGATGATTTTAAATCAGCATGCAGAGCTGGATTGTCATGTGATTTTTAGATAAAGGGGTTAAAGGTCCACTTTAATTTTATTTTTGGCGAGGGGTCCCCATTTTATATTCATATCAGACTGTAATTATCGATAAGGGTATGGTATTGATTTGAGTTGGGGAGCACATTTTATTTTGTTTGTATTTTATTGCAGCAAAACTAGCATTTTTATGAAAAATAAAATGCCATTTTGCACTTAATGACATTTCACTGTAGGTGAAATGTCCTTGTTTGTTTGTGAAAAACAGCATTGGGACCCCCCAAAAACCAATATCAGACCATGACAAGGGTCTAGTTTGTGTGCCCGCTTTCTGCTCCGCTGAGCAGAATTTATTTTTCATTTATTTATTTCATTTGCAATGGTACCCCAGGGCAGTGCTCAGCTCCCCATGCCATTTGTTTGAAAATCCCTTGCCTATTAGCTTAAAAATAGAGAGAACTGATTTTAAAGAATTGGTGTCCATTGACTTCATGGGGATTCAGATTAACATTCTACTTCTATTCTACCCATACTGTTAGCTAAAACTGATTGAATAAAAAGGAGAAAGAACAAGGTTCATGACATTGCGCACACTATAAATGTTCTTGCATCTTGCCCTGACTTCTTAAATAGTAAAACGCTTTATTAATCCATATAATATACATCTTGCTTTAAGAAAGGTAAAAGACTGACTTTTACATTATTCTAGTCCCGTACAGGTAATCTCCCAAGTGATCTCATCTAATTCTTTATGCTGGCACTGTAAAAATTGGAGTATTAATGTAAATGCCATATTTTTGCACTTAAGTTTGGATAGCCAGATAAAGAACTAGAGAAGTATAGGTAAAAGCACCGTTAATTCTACACTCTCCTCTGACACTTGCAAAATTTAATGATATGCAAACATTTCCAAAGGCAGCTAGGGGCTAGATTTGAGTTGTTCAACCTATTTGGCTGCTCTGAGCACAATGACTGAGGTGTGAAAATGTTCCAGTGCCATAAAATGGAGATATAAATCTTACTGCTATTTATGACAGCCAAGTTCCAAGAGTAATGAAGATTTTATAAATTAATGTGACACTGAAAATATGAAATACTTTGAATGTCTATTCCTTTCATCTCACAGGCATTACAAGGGCATTGTTAGTTTCTTGTAGATATGAGCGAATATTAAGAAAGCCACTTTACAGACAATCTGTCTGATCTGTCCATGTGATCCTTGGCTGGATTAGGATCTAGCGATCCACTTTTTTATCTACTTTTTTTAATGCTTTTGATACACAATGTGCGGCTTCCCCACACAGTTGAATCCAACACAGAAGGCTTGAAAGTAAACTAAAGAAAGAAAAGGCACTCCGCCCCAATAAAATTGATTTCTATCTACAGGTGAAACTCGAATAATTAGAATATCATGCAAAAGTAATTGCAGTAAGTTCTGCAAAAGGGGCCCAAACCAAGTACTGAGTACATATGCATGCTTGTACTTTTCAGAGGTCCGATATTGTTCTATGTACAATCCTTGTTTTAATGATTGCATGTAATAATCTACTTTTTTGAGGTTGTGGATTTGGGGTTCTTGTGGTTTTCATGAGCTGTAAGCCATAATCATCACAATTATGACAAATCACGGCTTGAATTATCTTGCTTTGCATGTAATGAGTCTATCTCATATATTAGTTTCACCTTTTAAGTTGCATTAGTGAAATAAATGAACTTTGCACGATATTCTAATTATTCGAGTTTCACCTGTATATGGCTGCCAGTATTGGACTGCTGTTTTAATAGGAAGCAGGCAAACAAGTAGGTCTCTGCACCAAAAACACCAGCGTATTGAAAATGGGGGTCTTCTGCATGTCTGAAGTACAGGAAAACTTGTAGGCAAGAGGAAGGAATTATGTGCAACTACATTTGCTATTTTTTCCTACCATATTGAAGGATAACAGGCATTTTCAGCATTCTAAGAAGGGTAATACGTTCATTCCCCAACCAGCATTTGAAACTTTGCCCCCCTTTTCCTGACAGGGTTTAAATTGTGGATTTCAATGAGAGTCACTCATTCTAAGATAAGTAAATATGTCATGGAGCTTCATTTCAATAATTCATTATAGACATATTTTCCAATATATGTATTTTTTTTATTATTATACACAGTGTGCATTGCATTAGAAGTGCTAACAAGGTTCATCATTACATTTCCAGTTATACATTGACAAATGTAACATTAAATTTGTTTAAGGTGTTACATATCAGCATAGAACAATAAGTTAACATTACGAGGGCATATTTAATAGTGATGGGCCGAACTTTAGAACATGGAAAAAGTTTGAATTCGACCTCGAACTCAATGCAAGTCTATGGGGCTAGAACTTTGAAAATCAATTGTCCCCATTTTGAAGCTTTATATGACCCAAGAAAGGGTATGGGGATATGGGTACTGCCCTGGGGGACATGTATCAATGGAAAAAAAAAACTTTTTCAAAATACAGTTTTTCAAGGAGCAGTGATTTTAACATCACTTAAAGTGAAACAATAAAAATGAAAAATTCCTTTAAATATCGTGCCTGGGGGGTCCCCTTAAACTGCCTGTAAAAAGGCAATTCTGTACAATGTAAAGAACCTGCTGCAGTAAAAACATTTAGAAAGAAAAAAAAAAGTGTGCGGTTCCCCCTCCCAAACAATACCACACTCTTATACCAATACCACTCTCAAATAGTCATAACAGGCCCATAAGGTCTGGTAGGATTTTTATGGAGGAACCCGCCCCAAAAAATTTGGAAAAAAAATGTGAGGTCCCCCCTAAAACTCCATACCAGACCCTGGACCGGAGCACAGGCTTGGCAGGGCAGGAAGGGGGGGACGAGGCCACATGCCCTCAGCATTGGGAGGGTGCTTTTCCAGGGTCTCCCCTGGAAAAACGCACCTTGTCCCCGTGCCATTGGGGACAAGGGCCTCTTCCCCACAAGCCCTGGGGTGTTGGTTGTGGGGATGCAGGCAGGGGTCTTATTCACAACAGGGTACCCCTTTCATAAATTGGCACCCAGATGCAGCCCCCCCCCTTGTGAATGAGTAAGGGGTTCTTGTACCCCTACCCATTGACAAAAGGGTTAAATAAAAGTTTTAAAAAAGAGGCCAGACTTTTGTAAAAAAAAAAATACAAGTTTTTGACAAGTCTTTTATTAAAAAAGAAAACCCCCAAATGGATCCAACATCGTAATACAGGGTTAATCATGACATCTAGCGTTGTCCTTGACGTAAACGACTCGACAAAATAAAAAATAAAACAAAAAAAAAAAATAATAATAATAATTTTTTTTAAATGACGCCCCCCGACCCGTCCGCTCGCAACAAACTCCCGCCGCAGAATGGCATTCTGACAGATGCCAGCAAAATATAAACAATTGGGCGGAGCTAGAGGTTGACAGCTAGCTTCACCCAACTGTTTACAGTTGTACGGCATCTGACAAGTGAGTCATGATTGGGCAAAGTCATCATGACTTTGCCCAATCATGACTCTTACACAGTACTGTGCTCTAATTGGGCAAAGTCTTGCACCTGACCTGTGGTCAGGTGCTAACCTTTAGCCAATCAGGGCTCACAAGGCACTGTGCGCTGCACAGTGCCTTGTTGGGCACTCCAACAGCCCGCCGAACGCCCTGACAGTTCGTGTGTTCACCAAACACACTAACTGCCGATGTTCGAGTCAAACTCTTGCTCGACTCAAACATCGAGCCCATTTCCTCTGCATTTCACAGTGCAAAAGTGCCTAAAAAACATCCCAAATTTTAATTGGATTTTGCCCTTTCACATATGAATGTCTTGGTATTTTTTTTATTTTTGTGTGAATTGGCACTGCATAATCTGATTTACTGCATGTTAATTCATATTGGGAGTTGCCCATGTTAGCAATAGGCATTTATAAGCCAACCATGAGCCAACCTAAGGGAATTTTCAATATCTCCCCTAAAGAGCAGAAAAAGCTATGCAAAGGCAGCACTGTTCTTTTGGCCATAAAAAATACATTTAATTTGGCTTATAGTTGCACATATAAATAAGTGAATGCTTAGGAATCTTTGCCTGTTTGTTAAGGCAAGCCTGTCAAGGATTACAAGGCTAATCAATAACATAGCTTTTTCACAGAGGCACACATTCCCTTACTTGCAGACAAATTCACAGTCATCAGAAAGGTTTCATTTGTAGAGTACATGAGTGCACACCATTTTACAAATAAAAATGGATCTGATTAGTGATCAGTTAGCACCCAGAACTAAAATTAAGAATGAGGGAGAAATATATGAAATACAGGACAGCCACAAAATGACCCCGTGAACAGATGATGTTCATGCATAAATACTCTCCTCTTTCCAATGAAAATTATATAAGTTAGAAGGCTTGAGAGAATACAAGCACATATACAGTATATTCTCGAAAATTAATTTTAAAAAAAAGGGGGAAAGGGTGGTCCATGGCTGCAAAACTCATTTAACCCTTTCACTGTCACCATTATATGGGATACAGCGGAACAGAACTGCTTGCAGCTGGCTAGCTTAATATTCTTTACATCAGCTGCATTCCCCAATCTGTTCATTTTAGGGACCATTAACTAGTTATATAGAACTGTTCATCTGATTGTGCCAAGTAAATGAATAACTACGATCAGTGGCTGATCAATGCCAGCAAACACCTCCATTCCCTTGTGTCCCCTTTACACCCCGCTGTGCTTTGTGCACTGTGCTGTGTTTCCATTCCTCCCCTTGCTTTCACCCCACCGGTAGCAGAGGAAACAGGAAGAAGGAGCCAGCACCCAATGTGGCTGATTGAATGCTTCAGGTTGGAAAGCGGATGATTGGTAAATGTGTGTCAAATTCAAGTTCAGTGCTGATCACCCAGGTGCTCATTCATGAAAAAGGGATAGTAAATATGAATGGCCTTCAGTGTTGTGATTGCAGCTGTGGCTACAAAGGAGTAGGAGATTAAGGACCTAGTGTCAGACAACCCAACTCTCCCGGACGCTCCGGGAGTCTCCCGCTATTAGATAGTGGCTCCCGGCCGCCCGGAAGAGAAACCCTTCCTCCCGGAAAGGTTTATCTGCTTGATCGAGCAGATAAACCTTTCCCTGCAATCGTTTTTTTTTTTTCTTTTCTGACATCGGGAGCCGCGGCCCGACCGTCAGTCAGACAAGAAAAAAAAAGGCATACGAATGCATAGCTAGATTCCTATTGGCCTTTGCACTTTGCAATAGCCATTAGCAAACTAGCTAATGCACCCGCCCACTGCTGCTGTCAATCAGCAGAGGGGGACCTGAATTTTTCTATCAGGTCCTCTTCTGGGGATTGCAAGCAGCAGAGGGCGGGTGCATTAGCTAGTTTGCTATTGGCTATTGCAAAGTGCAATAGCCAATAGGAATCTAGCTATGCATTCTTATGCCTTTTTTTATATTATTCTGACGACTGCAACTGTCAGAATACTAAAAAAAAATCTGAAAAAAAAACCTGCAGATAGCAAAGAAGCTATTGCTTACTGTGCTATCTGCCATCATTTCATGGGGGTGCTCTCTCCCAGCCCCCCCTAACCCCCCCCTCCGCGGATGGGGGGAGGGCAACTCCCTGAAATGAGAGGGACACCTCCCTGAAATTGCTTCTTTCAGGTTGGGATCCCTGTTGTGTCCTCAATTTCTTTCTCTATTTCAAAAGTGAAATATTAGGGGTCCGTTCATAGCCCTGATATTTCACTAATGCCCCAATAGTAAAATAAATAAACAAATAATAAAATATCTAAAAGATAATAAAAAATGTTAAAAACAATAAAAGAGTGAAATAATTCTCCAATCACATCTGTGGTATGCAGGAATGGGCACGACATTGTGCAAGTTTCAGCAGAGCACGAAAATGTGCATTGTTCCTGTTTGTGCACAGAAAAACCATTCATAGTTTTGGCATCCCAATACACCTAGCTAACACACGTGCATTGCAGCACAGCACAACAAATGATAACTAAAATGTGTGGCATTTCAGATGAAGGTACATGCACTTATTCAGTGTGATTTCTGTGTGTTGGGCACCTCATTCAAATTACTGGACTGCCCTAACACAATGCATGTTAATGCATATAAAAACACACATCATTGTGTTTGCATTCATGTGAACCTAGACTTAAACACCCCTCCAAACACACATTACACACACATAATGTACACATATGCACTACATATATTGGAGTAATGCACATTTTGTGTGTTGCTGCATTGCAGTGTGCACAAACCTGCACAACAGAGCATTGTTACAATGCAAAACAGTGCTTGATTTTTTTTTCTTTGTAAAATATTTTTTAAAATGTCATTGGCTAGAAGGTATGCACAGAAGCACGCTGTCTTTGCACACTAACACAGCATATACACAGCACTGCCTTCCAACATCAGCCTTTTTGATATATTTGTAGTAAACTACTTACACCCATCTGAAGACTTTCTCAGTTTTGTTTCTGTAACAACGTTTTATTACAATGTTCTCCAATTAAAAATATATGCTTCAAGACCTAACTTTAAGTTCACCTGAAATTATATTTTTCTCTTAGTTCCCCTGCAAAATGCCACAAATATCTGTGTAGCCAGGCAGTGAAGTTCACCTAATGCAGATTCCTGTGATGGGATGGAAATTATGCTGCAATGCTCCTATTCAGTGCAGAGTTGCCACGTTGCCTCTTTCACTGCTTGCATCTGGCCACACCCAAGCCCTCACTTTCTGGCTTGAAAAAGAAGACTTGGTTCTTCGAACCGCGTGGCCGCAACAATGTTCACCCGCCTCCATTTGCTCCCTCACCCTGACTCAGTGCTCGTCGCCTCAGGCGTCCTGCTTGCACCCTCGAGCGCTGGAGTTACACCACTCCCACCGGCCTTCCCGGCTTTGCCGCCTCCACCGTTCATATCCTGGCAACTGCCTATTACACCTTTCTCCTCTCTCTGTGCCCGCCCGCCCCCCTCCACCCGTTCTCTCCCCCTGACACACCGCTCGTTATCTCGGGCTGACTGCTCGTGCCCTTGAGCGTTGGAGTCTTATCACTCCCACCAGCGAATCTTCACCGGACACCTCGGGCTCCATCCAAGTTTCTCCCCCCACTCACACCCGATCTGTGTCTGGCGCCCATGCCCACACTGACTGTACACTTCCAGCCACCAAACCCTTCACCCACAAGCAGCCATACACTAAATACCATCCTGACCATACCCCTCCCAGTCCTGACAGTATCCACCAGCCTATATCCATCCATGCCTGCCACTATCAGCACTCCCATCCCATGCATTAATTGGACCCAGGCTCCCATTACCATCTAGCACCCCCACAGCCCGACGACAGTAACAAACCCAAATTTCCCCCAGACCGGTCCACACACACAATTGATTGCTCACCATCCCCACCAGTGGAGGTTTCTCATCTATCCACCCCTCATCAATGATATCGCATCAGCATTTACTTCTTTTCATCTTCCAATCAAGTCACTTATGGTAGTAGCGCTTCTGTCCACATTTTTTGTTCCCTTTGACAAACGTCGGACACCCCGGTCATTCCAAGAAGCTGCACACCTGGCATCAAAATCTACACACACACACCCTCACCCTCGTGTTAGCGCTGCATTAGAAGACTACAATTCTGTAGCTGTAGCTCGCGGTATACTGAGCTTTGAGTCAGGGGAGAACGCTAGTTTGTGTCCTCCTGGGGAAAAGCCCTGACCCCATAGTTCTCTTTTAAAGGTTAATGTCTTTGACTAGCAAGACGGGGACTGTTGGGCAGTCAAATGACTTATACAATACAATTTTAAAAACAATACCAAGGTTGCTTGCGATATAACTTGCAAAATGAGTGTCTTACCTCAGAATTAAGAAGGCAGTGGAACAGAAATATGAAAAATCCCTAAAGGAAGAGAACAGCAGTCATTAGTAGGTTTATTTATGATACTGGTAACTACATAACTGCATTACCTTATTTTAGCTCTTAAAATAATTCTATTATCTAAATTTTAGGAGGGAGAATAGTTTCCTCTGCACAAACTCTTTCTCAATGGAATACTATATGTCTAATGCTGTTATACTTAAATCCCAAGCATTAATTACAGTTAGCATAGATATTTTGTTTTGCAATACTATTCTTGTTGATCTATTATAGAGACTTTGAAAAAGTGTGAACTTATCCCCTAAACCCTAAAGTATTTAAATAATAACACCTGATTAAGCTAATACCTTCTATTGCTTTATATGTTTGTGTTAATATTTTGCATACCTGTAAAGAATTGAAAACAGCGAACATGTATTGGAATACTATAGACTGTTCATTTACAGCAAGAACTCCAAAGATCCAGGAGCTTCCAAGAATCGGGAGAAGCACAGCAACTGCTTTGGCTGTCAATCTAGAGTGCACAAAAAAAATTAAAACAAGTGTTTACCATAGTTAATTAAAATGTAAATGTTAAATTAAATTCATTGCATTTCTAACCTCACAACCTTTGCTAACGATAAGTATGGATTCTGGTTTTGGGCTAGAGTGACATCAGATTGTCAGTAAAAGGTCCATTATGTGAAAAACTAGACATAGTCTAAAGCACTTCATCAAAATGTGATTGTTGCAAAATAAAACTGTAAAGCACATCTTGACATTACCAAGAAGTTGACACTGGTACCAAATCAAAACTGTTGTGCTGTTTAAAACACGCCACTGGCTGTGTCTTCTTCAATGACTGTGTTCATTCACTGTTGACATTTATGACTAGACACCATCGATGTGGGACCGACAGTACATCACCTTGGAGTTAGCGTTTCATGGAACAGAATCAGTTCTGAAATATTAAACTTTTTCGAGTGCTCAAGTTTGCCAACTAAACACTGACATAACTACTTTACAAACTGCATGATGAATGCTAAGAAAACAATTGAACGGGTTTAATTTGAGTCATTTTAAAAGGGGAATTCCGGCTTGCAGAATGTTGGTTTCGGACAAAACAAAATGGTCTATTACCTATGAAAGAAAAATAAAATCAATTTAATGCATTAGCTTGACTTCATAAGTCGATTTGTTGACCTAAACGTACTGCGCTTCTGACTTGTGCCACATTGGCTTATGACATCGCCATCCTTTTCTTCCCCATATGAGCTCATTCTGTGATCTCCCAGCAGAAAGCCCACAGAAAAAATATTAAAGTGATATTAAAGTTAAAATGTTTTTAAGCTTTTTCAAATGCTGATTAAATAATTTACAATTGTTTTCTGCTCCTTGGTGTTTAGAATGTTCAGTCTCCTTCAGATTCAGCTGGTCGCCTGAGCACTGGTCCCAATGTCCTGTTTTAGATTGGCTCCTTGCTCTTGCATGGTCCGGAGCCATCCATGTAAGCAGTGTGTGTCTACAGAAACACACAGGCACAGCAAGGTAAGCTACTCTGCTCCCCCGTTCCCTCTCCTTCTTCCCTCTTCTTTCTTCTCCCTTCTCCAAGCTAGTAAATGGACAGACTGCTCTGTCCCTTGTGATCTTGTACCAGGCAGGGGAAGCTCTCTGAAGCTCAGGGAAGCTGAGCTGAGAGAGTTGGAGTCAGTTATTCAGAAACATGATAACTGTAAGCGTTCGGGTAAAAATGTAAATAAAGTCTTTGCTAGACAATGTACAGTATTTTTGTTTGATCTGGATTATCGAGAAAAAAGATTGAGAGTTTAGAAGACTTTATTAAAGGAGAAACATTCAGCAAGAGACATTTTGAAAGAGTTGCCAGAGAAGCATTTCTGAAAAAAAAATTTTGAGCAATTTTAGAACCAGTGCTCTGTTCTAAAATAAGTAGCTTTCACAGCAATATTGGCCCTATCTCCAGCACTAACTCTATCTCAGATTCACCACTCCGCAAAACAGTGCTAGTCCTCTTCTGGTGTGAATGTCACCCAGCATCATATAACCCACTTCCTTTAAGCTCAGGACATCAAGAACAAACCCATTCAGGGCATGCCATCAAGGTGCCATGGAAACACAGGAGAATACTGAAGAGATCAGCACAATATCATTACATGACAATTTTGCTGCAGCATTCTGGACCTGTCCACCACTGAAGGAAGAAAAACATTCAGCCAGAAGACTGCTAGGAAAAAGGTATGGGAGTAGCACAGTGCTTAGTGGTTAGCATCTCTTCCTTGTAGCAATGCGGTCCTTGGTTCAAACCCTATCCAGGACACCATCTACATGGGGTTTGGACGTTCTCCCTGTGCTTGTCTGGGTTTCCTCCAGGCACTCCAGTTTTCCCCTCCCGCCCCAAAGACATACTGGTAAGTTAACTGGCTATTGTCTAAATTGGCCCTAGTATGTGTGCATGGGTCTAAAAATTCCAGTTGCTCTCTCCTATGGCAGACCCCGGTAACACAAGTTTAAGTGATCAATGCAGCTCTGGTAAGCATTTCAGTCATACATTGGAGCAGGTACTTGAGGTAAAAAAACAGGGAAGTGGATGCTGAGCCTCCAGGTGGCTTTTAAAGATTGCTATTCTCTATATAATTTTCCTAGCTTATTCAATGCATCACAAGCCATGAGAAACATAACTGGGCAACAGTGAGCAGACAATGAGAATAATAGATCTGAGCTGATTTCCCTTTATTATTAAAATTCAAATAATAAAGCAACATTTTCTGAGAAAAAAAGAATATAGTCAGGGTATGGTCAAATGGGCCAAATAGAACCATAAAACACTCTGTCATACTGTGAGTGTTCCATCATAAAGTTATCATGTGAGATCTAAATGCAATTTGGAACAATGTCTCTATATTTGTAGGCAGTATCTAAGTAACAACAATCAGCAACTGTGAACTTACAGCATTGTCCAATACGTTTAAGGCTGAATCTCTTAGCAGATACAAAAGACACATATTAATACAGCTATGTAATCATTATTACCAGTATTTATAGAGCACAGACAATTTACACGGTGCACATTCACATCAGTCCCTGCCCTCAAGGAGCTTACAATCCAAGGTCCCTATCTCACATGCATACAGGGCCAATTAATCTACCAGCATGTCTTTTGAGTGTGGGAGGAAAGTGGAGTGTTCGGAGGAAACCTGGCCGGGATTCAATCCAGTGACCCCCAGTGCTGCAAGGCAGAAGCACTAACCACTATAACACATTAAATACAGACAATCCTAACTTAGTGACTGAGTTCCGTTCCTAGGACCAGGTTGTTAAGCAAATTGGTCAGTAAGTGAGGAATAGAGGAAATCAGCTCTAATATACAGTACATGACTTAGGTTTGCATACCGCAAATACCAATGTGCAGTACAGTAGTGAATATTGACTGACTGACCAACTGCGGTAAGGAGACATAGACTGAGAAAGGGTGATGTGAGATGAGATTGACCCAAATTATCATACAGTGTACAGTACCAACTGGTCGGAGAGCTGGTTGTAAGTCCGAGCGGTGGTACGGGTAGGCTGTTAAGTGAGGTAGCTCTATATATATATATATATGGAAGCAGTGTAAGCAGCTAAATTTCACCTAGTATGAATCACTTGCAGTGCCTCTATAGCAGAGCTAGAGTGTGAGAGGAAGAAGCAGTACAAGGAGTCAATCAGTCCAAGTGCTAACAAGTAGCACGCTGATAGGAGGAGAAAGCAGAGTGACTGAGAGATGAGCACTCACTGTGATGCTAATCCTTTTTACTTTCCAGGACATATAGTGGCATAAAAAAGTAATACGGGGAAATCTCTGGACTGATGGTGAATATTGCAGCAAAAGCCAGTTTTGTTTCCCTTTTAGCCCTTTTACTGGCAACAACGTAACTACTATGTCATTGGCAGTAGCAGCATGTAAACAAACTCATGGTCTTAATAGCAGCTGTGAGTTTGTTAACTTTTCAAGAGTAGGCTTTCTAGCTATGTACAGCCACCCGATAATTTATACGTTGTATTTTTAAATGTCTCCCCCCCCGCCATCTGGGCCCCTCCCCTTCTTGGTTGCCAAGCTCTCCTGCATCTTCTGGGAGCCCAGAACTGAAAACAAATCAGATAATGAGTGTGGAGAGATGGAATATTTGACGTCTGAACACTACCAGCTACAGAGCTATACATTCCAAGCCAGGAGAGCTAGTGATCGGGGATGCTGTGTCCTCGGTCAGAGTTGCCTGAGTATAGGGGAGGCCTCAGAGCTCTTAAAGATCACAGTTGTCTCCATTTCGAGTTACTCAAAGAGTGCACTCAATAAAGTGATAACAATAAAGTTAAGTGAAAAAATAAGGTGCAACATAAACATTTTATAACCAAATTTTTTTAAAAAGAAGCTTTTTTTAAAGCCCCCCTGCCCTCTTACTCATTTGCACATGTGGACATACATTATGACTGCACATGTTGGGTATCACCATGAATGCCAGAATCAGAGAAATAATTCTGCAGTCATCAGTTATGGTTAACTCTGAGCTGACATGTGAAGGTTTTTTAGGGCATTGCCTATGGAAAGTTTTGGTATCATAGTTTTTCGCTGTATTGCAGCAATTTTGAGTTTTAACATATTTAGTGTCTTTGTCTCATCTTTTATATCTTTATGTTTGTTACAATTTTTTTGGAATGATTGTTCACCCCGTCCACAGTCCTCCCCCCTCTCCCTCCCCCTGCTCACCAGTTGATCTGCTCAGTAGCCCAGCATTCTCAGGATTCCCAACCTGCATCAATTAGCTGTCACAGCCACAGCAATATTAACACAGGCTTCAGACCCATAACAACATCTGTGAACCACCTCAGCTGAACCACCATCATTTTAACCAACTTTGATCCATATCGTCGCTGATGTCGCAGCATTCCTTACCTAATGGTAAGTTCATGTATTTTTACAGTTTAGTTGCAGTCATTAAACTCACCCACTCATCCATTTATTCCTGAAAACACGCTGACACTCCGGATATCCGATCAGAAGTGCCGGCACCTCACCACACAGCACCACCTCCCTGAAATCCTCGGTCCCAAGACGAAACGGATTCACCCAGATCTGAGTATAACTTTCATATTTCCCAACATCCCATCACCATTCCACGTCAGGTTGTTGGCCCTTCTCCACCCCTCCTCCTTTGGTTACCTTGAGAACTACAACCGCATTTCCTGTATTCCTTTGTCCACATTTCATTCTGCCTTCCTAGTTTATCCCATTATATATATGTAGCGCCCTCTAAAATGTCGCTATTCAATTTAGAGATACCTGGACTGTAACCAGTCTAGATACTGATTATACAGAGCTCTGCATTCTATAGGTGTCCCTGAGTCTGCTGGATTGATTGCTCCTCCTGTTGCTGAGGAAAAGGGAGCCTTGGCATACAGTGAGGGAGGATCCACCCTCAGGTTATGACTATGCACCTGACCCTAGCCAATCCCTGAGTAGGATGACTCAGAGGCATGCTGAAAGACCTGAGCTATTTATTAAGACAGTCTAAGTTTTTTTTTTCTTACACCAGCTTCCATTATTCATTTTATGATCAAAGTAAAGAGAAAGTAAATAAAACAAGAAAATAAACATCACTGTATTACTGGTGCTACTAAAGGAGAAGGTTTATAATGCTATCAAGAAAGCAGCCCCGCTAAGTCAATACTTCCGCTTATTTCTGCTTTCCAATTTCAGCCTCTCTCCAGACATTCTGTCAGTCCTGAGAAGCCGGGCAAGATTGATCGTGCAAGAAGAAATTAGCCCAAGCTGCCATTACTCTTGGAAAGCAAATTGTATTGCTTTTCAAAACAAGTCACATTGGAGATTCGGTGATGATATGGGTAAGTTATATATTTGTGCCAGGTCTAACCTCAACTACACAACTCATAGGACTTTCTGACAAGCAAGAAGATTTGGAGTTAAACAAAAACAAATGTGGAAACACTTTAAAGTTTTACTCCCTCCCAATCAAATTTGTATGTTTTTAATGTATTGCTGACTATGGGAAACCCTTGGTCACATTAATGGTATTAACTGCTTATAAAACTATAACTCTGTGACATTAATGTTATTAACTACTAATAAAACAATATATCAAATATTTTGTCTGAATACAAATTTAGCTTTTTTTTGCAGTTTAATAACCTTTATGTATGTACTGTACATGTACTTTGAATAATTTTAGCACCTAAATTATAAAACTCTTACATTGTAATGATTGGCTAATGTATTTATATATTTTTGCAGTTTTGGAGTATGTAAAGGGTTGGAGAACTGTCAAATTTGTATTGTTCTCATTGGTGAGATTCCACTCACTTCTTACCATGGCTACAACTTTTTTACAGGGTCTAAGAGGAGATCATACATGAGGACCCAGAGAGCAATATTTTAACGGAGGCGGTAGGCTCATATTTAGATATGGGTAGAGATTAATGTGTAGCTGATTCATTAAATGTGTATGCAGCAAGAAAGAACAGAATTGTAGTAGTTGTACAAAACTTCAAAGACAAATAAATGGCTGGCTCTTCCACAGACACGAGCCCTTGACTTAGCCAAATGTTCATGTTGAGCTAAGACTGAGAGAAAAGAGAAGAAGAGTGTTGCAGGCAGGTGCAACAGAAGGATCATAGAGAAAGCCTATAGCTATGAGGTCATGACATATTTGATTGATCAAGCTGTTAAGGCTGTCATCCTCTGTCTGTGGGCTGTGTAACACATTGGAAAGAGCAGTGTTGATATTCAGATTCCAGTATTACCGTAACTGATCAGCACTGCACTAATTTCGTTTTTGACATCATCAATGTTCTTTGCACCAATAATCGTAGAAGGTCTAAATAACATATTATACAGATCCAGCTGGCTGAAGATTTTTGTCCAGTTGCCTTTCTCTGGTCCTTTATAGTATTGTTTCGCTATTACCGTTCATTATAACTTTATGGGGGCTCACTTGGTTCAGAAATGATTTTGAATAAGACCAGCTCTACACCATGGGGGAATTCATCAAAACTGGAGCAGACAAATCTGGAGCAGCTGTGCACGACAACCAATCAGCTTCTCTCTTCAGTTTGTTGAGTTAAGATTTGAAAATGAAAGAGAGCAGCTGGTTGGTTGCCATGCACAGCTGCTCCAGATTTTGTCTGCTCCAGTTTTGATAAATCCCCCTCCATGTGTTTTCACTCAGTCACCACAAGCCTGTTCTACCCTGAGAAGTGTTAGTATAATGTATCCTGGCTGCTGTAGAAAAATATCAAGGGCTAAAGAATGACAACAAAGAGAAAGATTTATCTAAAATGTGAAATCATCTGGGGGTGTACTCCGGTGCGTGAAAGAGACTACACCGCCAATAGACACAAATTGAGAACTAAATGATTTAAGTCCATCCTTGTACATTCTTTGAGCTATCACAGCACTTTTTCCTCAGGAACATGAAGTCATTAGGAAGCCTGGTAAATGCCCCGAGATTACACTTTTGTCCTGTGGCCAGAAATAATGACTCTTTTCTGACTTGTCTCATTCTTGGCTCTTCATTTTTAATGGACAGATAGAAAGATGGCTGAGTCAGCCTTTGCCAGGACACAAATAAGTCTGACTTGGTATTCCTTTCCAAATGTCACTGTGTTACTGTACAGAGTCTATAAATCATTGCTTGTTCAGAAAGCAGCCCACTATCCTCCTCCACGCACGTTGTCTGTGCTGTCTGATGATTTGGGATTATTAGTGACATTTCATGAGCAGGATATAAAATGAACATGAAAAATGAACATAGCTCAAGAGCCTTGTTATGCCCCCTCTTGTACAGCTATGTACAGTCATTGCTGCGTTCAGTGTTTCATGTCAGAAAAAGTGCAAAGCTGTTTGTATGACAGCAGTTGACTTCTAGAAGCATAAAAAAGAGTTAAAAAAACAAAAAAAAACCACATAATTCTATCACTATCAAGCAGAAGAAAAGGGCATGTTTTGATATTACATTTGGTAAGCACTCAATACAGCAATTCAGAGCTAACACCACACAAGTCCATTAGGTGCAATCAAAACTTAAAGGGCATTGACATTACATAAGCAGAAGATGTGGGTTGAGCACTTATGGGCAGAGATGAGCGCCTTTTGGCCTTGACCTTAAAATGTTTGCTTTTAGTAAGCCTGCCATATCTTCAGGTTACAGTGGCATGTCATGTCACTGTATGAGACCATGGCTAGCATATTGCCTGGCACATAGCAGGCTTCCTACATTTTGGAGAATTTTCTGGGTATTGAAAAAAATTTCCAGAAAGAACTGCAGGCCCATGGCTTGCTCTAAAATCAAATAACATTTAATTTGGAAATAAGTGGAACTGTAGTTAAACAGCTAAATACACTTTTAAAATGTATGCATGTAAACTGTTTTGCCTACTGAAATATTCAAAAATCTGATAACCCCCTTTTATGCTTTACACACTTACTTGGCAAACTGATTAGCATAGAAGCATCACATCACAAGGCTACAGCGTTATGATTTCCTTTCTTACCTTTCCATAAGGTCCTTCCCATAAACACTTGAACACGTCCAGCTCCAAGTGCATAAAACATTTTAGCAGGACAGAATTAGGTAATATAATATAGTCTGATTGCCCTCAGTACAGTCACTCCCTTTCTCAGCTGGATTTCTAGCTTGCATGGCAAAAAACAGCTAGCACAGCTAGATTTTAGACCATATCATCAGTGCTCTTTATATATAT
>NW_017307246.1:99389-126683 GCF_000935625.1 Nanorana parkeri
GTATTTGCCCACATGTCCACTTTAATAAATGGAAATGTTTTTAATGCTGCATTAATATTTGTTGTGGTGGGCTTCAGCTGTGCTTTATAACATCCTGCATAAACATACTGTGTAAGATTTTAATTTTTACACAGTGAGAAAGTGATCAGTGATGTACTATAAAATATGGTGTTTCAGAGTTGGAAATGCTGTGTGGTCTATTCAGTCTAGACATGAGGGCAGTCATGTGCAAAAAAAAGGATGTTAAATTACAAATATTAGGGCAGGTGACGGCCACCATATTCACCCAGGAGACTTTATTGATGAGCATCAGTGCCGGCTGTGGTAATGAACAACTGCATTACACTTCAAGCAGAACATTCATTTGTAATAGCATTAAACAGAAGTAGACTAGCAAGCACCCTTTCACATGTGCCGAGGTCTCTTCATATGTGACTAAGCTAGACTGGGCAGTGGCATCAAAGATACCTAAATATTTAGGAAATGCTATGAGAAGTAATAAATTCACTTTATTATGATTTTACCCTAAATGCTTTGCTGGTGAACAATGTTCATTTACAACTGCTATTCTAGCTTGAGAGTGAAGGAACTGAAACATTTGGATCAGGCAACGATCTCACGTGTGTGAATGTTACCTGATCTGGCCACTGACTGTCAAGGGTAATATCCATTAGACATAAGCACCGGCAAAAAAATTTGGTTTGGTTAGTTTCGGAATTTCGTCTTTCTGGATTTGGTTCCTAAAGTCAATTCGTTTCGGGATTTTGGATTCGTATAAATCCGAAATGTTAGTTAATATCGGCTGTTAAATGATATTTACGAATGAATTTTTGTTATAGCAAAGTGACATTAGAAAAAAAAAAGTGATAGGAATTTTAGGGGAGACCACAATGCCAAAGAACAAAAAAACAAAACATAGTGGTGTCCCCCCTAAAATCCCATATCAGACCCGTGATCTAAACAGCAGCCTGGCAGAGCAGGAAAGGAGGGAACGATCGTGCATCCGCCTGCACCATACCAGGCCACTTGCTCTCAACATGGGGTGGGGTTCCCATGTTGATCAGCACAGGGTTGTGGGGGTCTGCGGGCAGGGGGCACCGAGATCCCTTCCCCCCACAATGCGAATGAGTAAGGGGTAGTTGTTACCCCTACTCATTCATTAAGTAAGCACAAATTGTAAATAAAAACACTACATGGTTTTTTTCAATTCCTTTATTAGAAACAAAAGGGAAAAAATGTCCCACAATGTCAATCCAGCATCGGTCACGTCATTAAGCATTGTAAATCATTTGGATCCTAAAATCCCGGCGCAGGATCAGGACGATTTGCATTGCTCATTCTCGGAGCCAGGGGAAGGCATCTGGTTGCCTACTTTTTTAAAGGCGGCACCCCAGATTCCTATAAGCCGCCCTGCCCTCAGACGCCCCACAATCAAGTGGTCAGGTTGTCGGGAAGAGGCCCTTGTCCTGATCAACATGGGGACCCTACATGTTGAGGGCAAGTGGCCTGGTATTGTGCAGGGAAGGGGGGCGCAAGATCGTCCGTCCCCCCCTTCCTTCTCTGCTAGGCCACTGCTC
The DNA here is from genome assembly GCF_000935625.1 of Nanorana parkeri. Taxonomy (NCBI): domain Eukaryota; kingdom Metazoa; phylum Chordata; class Amphibia; order Anura; family Dicroglossidae; genus Nanorana; species Nanorana parkeri. The sequence continues at coordinate 100,967 of NW_017307246.1, forward strand.
GGATCAAGGATCTGATAGGAAATTTTAGGGGGAACCCCACACTTTTTTTGTTTTTGGCGTGGAGTACCCTCCTAAATTCTCGACCAGACCTAAAGGGGCAGATATGAATTGGGAAGGGGATTCAACGCAGTTTTTTAAAATTATTATTGTAATGTTTAACAACATAAATTCATTCAGAATGACAGTTGTAAAAAATTTTCATTATTGCAAAATTCGGATACGGTCAGTTATTTTAATTTGGAATTTTCAGATCCATCTGAATGTACAAATTTGCCAACATTTTTCCAAATTTAAATTCAGAACAAAACAAATCCCGCATGTCTAATATCCATTTGATAGGTAAGAAAACCTGCCCTGATTGCTACTATTACCTTGCAGATAAAGGGTACTGGCTTCTGTTTCTCTGTCTATCTTCACGCTACATAGATTATAGATGTACACTCATCTTAAAATTATGTACAGAGCTTTTTGGAGAGCATGGCTTGAGAGTGGCAAGACCATGCCCGTGCGATCAACTGCCCACTGGTGTCTAAAGGCAGCTTTACATTTTAAATGACCTCATGCAGACATTTTGCATTTAGATGTCAGGGCAAAATAAAAAAGAACACATGCATATTATCACTTTAAAGACCTGATATTTTAAAGACTCCTAATTTCCTGTTGTAGGCTGGCAACACGCATAATTTTGCAGCCTGAAGTAACAAGCAATAGTGTCAGCCCTACCCAATTATCTTAAAAACCTGACACTTTAAAGACTTCTAATTTCCAGGCTAACAACACACATTATTTTGTGGACTGAAACAGCAAGAAATTGTGTCAGCCCTGCCCAGTTGTCTCTTGCTAAACTACTGAATTGCTCCCCTTTTCCTCAATACAAAGAGTAATTTGTCTGCAGCCCAAGAAAAGAACTGGGAAGGCTAATTGGGCTCCGAACTTCTGACAAGATCAACAGGTATTTTTTTTTGCTTATAAAACACATATATAGCACATAAAAAACACTTGCAATGGTTTATATAACAGAGCAAAATATAGAAAAAAAGAGAAGTGTATTATACACATTATACACTTTAGAGTTATTCTGCCATGGAAGATGTTACTTGTAACAGGTAAGTCTCCAGTTTGATTTAAGGAAGGAACTGCGAGTAATGCTACTGCCCACAGTCAGGCAATGGTATCCTCCAGCACAGAATGGGATCTTCAGTCATAACAGGTAACAGCCATTGGTACGGCTTTCCTTTAAACATACTTGTAATCTGAAAATTGTGATTGTGCCATTGGTAACATCTCCTTCTAAAATTGCTAGTTGCTGTTTATAATTCTGATCCAAGGTTTTCAACAGAATTCAAAAGCAGCATTAGCAGAAAACCAAACATAGCCCCCACTTCCTGGAGGCTGTAGGAGTGCATTCCCACGGGACCTGGAGCACCCAAGAGGCAGTGTGCATCATGGTGAGGTCATATGCACCTCCAGTTAGTGGGGTTTGAGGTAAGTATTGTTTATTTTTTCACCTATAGCTACTTTATTGGCACCAGTCAATAATAAAGATTTTCATGCAAGGTATATACTTAAGGTCAACATGACAGTCAGGCAATCAGCTTCAGAGGAAGAGGTCAGCAATAGCAACCACCGTTTTTCTTCCATGACATGTTTACTTTAAGTCCTTGCTGTGCTGAATGCTTGAAATCAAAGGGAAATCTGACTGTGGCTTTGCACTCAATATGTATACATACAGAGGGCAGGAAATGCTTGATGTTCTCTAGACATGAAGATTAAAGAGATGCGTGCACTTTCACTACTTCATTTGATGTTTGTTGTATGTCTTTTACATGATACCAATAATTACCTACAGGTAATTGTATACATCTAAATAATTTGTGATAACTCCCATTTTCCATAAACACTGCTTCTAAGTACTTCAGCGTAGATTCAAATGACATTTGAGTAAATGGAAGAAGCAAAAGTTGCTGTTATTCCTGTATTTAATTCATGCCATGCAAAACACTTGCTTTTTGCATAACTTGTGACTGCACACAAATACAGTAACACGTCTCAGCAAGGATCCATGCAAGTCTTTTTTCAGCATTTCTCTTTCTTTTCAAAGTTCATTAATAAACCAAGAATGATCAAAGCGTCTCAATTATTGACTTCATTATTGACTGTCCTTGCCCCCCAAATACAAAATATATGGGTCCTATTATGGTGCAACTGGCTCTAGTAGGCCTAGAGCATCAAAGTTTAGATACTATGTGCAGCAAATCAATAGCCAAGACGAATGCTCTTGCAGATCTATAATTCATGACTTAAAAAAGTTATGAGGTTACGAAGATTGCTATTAGCAAAACTTGACCTGTACTAATTAGGTAAAATGCAGTGGCCAGGCCCTTCCATCCAATTGGATAGTCTAAGTGAATGGCAAGTCACTTTGATCTTTATGGTATAACAATTAAGATCTGAAATCAAATCTTGATCATATCTGAGGGATCCCATTGATGTGAGCTGTATTGTCCACATTTTCTATCCAATCCCAGGAACAGAAAAAATATTCTAAGTTTTATCCCTTTTATTTTTAATACTGTTTGCTTGTGTATGTCTGTATATTTAGCTTCTGTGTTTGTAATTTTCTGTAACCTTTTCTATGGGCTTCCTGCCTATAGAAACAAATAGAAAATGAATGGGCTGGTTTTTGCTTGCTCTAGACAACGCACAAATCTGAAAAGGCTATTTCGTGATTGTTGTGTGTAGTTGTATTATATAATCAGTTTTTATAAACTAGGTTGTAAGTTATTGATAATCTGCATGATACTGCTTCACACCAGATTGTAGGCAAGATTTTCATCTGCTTGTGTGAGTCCAGAAAGATTTTGGGCTGGAGGTAAGAGACTGTGAGTTGGTGTTCATACTAACTCTAGAAGTTATATTGCCTGGTTTACCTAACCTATAACTGCCAGTTAGAGCAGTGTGTGCGAGTGTCAGTCTTCTGGTGGACACAGTGTACTGGCTAAGAGTGTCCAGAACAAGGATTCCTGCAAGCCTGTAATGTGTTTGTGGTGGCAGTTTAGATATTAGTTTGTGTTGTAGTGTTTTGGTTGCTACCTTGTGTCCAGATTGGGGACTTCAGGAATTTTGGGGATAATTGACCAGCATGCTGGTCCATTTCCAAGGTCGAGCAACAGGTGACAATACCTCTGTCATTATCTGTCCACCCTTGTCCACTTTCCCCATGTATCCCCTGTCCATGAAACAGATCACATTTAACATGCCACAAATCCTGCTGCCAATGAACAGTCCAAGAAACTCAGCAGTGTTTCCTCAATCAGTTATCATGAGAGAAAATCCTCTGCATGCTGGAACCGGAGATTCCTAAGGATAGACTATTCTTGAAGTTCCTTCAACCAACTAGAGAGACCATCTTACTTCCACATATAGGGGACCTTGCAAGCTATGCCACCCTTGGAGAAGTGGACTCAAGAATCTGAACTCATGTTTACCTCTTTTTTTGCTTTATAAGTTCAGTGGACAGAGTCATCCATGCTCATTTGTATGTGTGGTTTATATTGTTGCAATGTAACTGGATTTTGATTTTAATATAGGTTAGTGGTATCTGATAATAGTGTTTAGCTGTCTGTGTGAATTCTGCAAAATCACCAAGTGCCAAACACTAAGACTGGGCCTATGGAGTTACATTGCATACAGTGGCATTTGAAACAGAACAAACACTATTCTTTATGTATAAGTTCTAAAGGTCTGGCTTAATTAATAAGGCAATGGAAAGGGCACTAATTTGCAAAGGGCAGTAACCCATAGCAAACTACACCCTTCCTAGTCTTCTAGGAAGAGAACCACCCACAAATCATTTTATGCAATAATCTAAATTTTCAGTCTTAAAGATACACTGTCAATACATTGCAAAAGTTTAATCAAATGCAGCAATGGAAAATAATGTTTTAATACCACTGGTGTCTCGGTTGGATCCCATGCTTACCTTCCTCCCAGAGCTACACTCTGCAAAGTGACTATAGAGGAGCACTGTTCTCACCCTACTTTGCTTGGTCGTGATTTGGACTTCAGAACACCTCCCCCTCTCCTCATCTTAACATTGGGGGAGTGCAGTTCACAGAAGAGAACCAGGTGGGACTCATAAGACTGCTTGGGATTTCAGTACATAACAGAGTGTACAGCCAGTTATGAGTTCACTGTATTTCTGGCAGGATGAACAGTTTTTTTAGGAATGATTGAACAGAGAAAGCAAAATGTTTTCAATGTTACATTTAATAGATTAGAAGGTAACAAATAGGAGATGTTCATTGTTAGTATTTACATAAACCTTGCTAGTACAAATGTGCAAGTGTTGTATCTGCTCCTTTTTTACACATTACTTTCTCTATCTTTGTCTGACATTTCAGTTTGTATCAGAGAGAGATTCCCTAAATTCTAATTGTTCCTGTCTAGTCAACTTTTCAGACCTCAAATATTGAGGTTGATTTACTAAAGGAGTAAAGACTGTTAACTTAGCAAAGTGAATGTTGTTAAACAAGGTGAACTTGTGTTCACGTAGAATATCTAATCAAATATGAGGGAAATTAAAACAGATTATTAGGCATTACAAATGGACACAAGTTCATCTTACTTCTGAACATTCACTTCAAGTGAACATACATTTTTGTAAGTGAACATCCTCTAGTCCTTTAGGAAATCAACCCCATTATAGCCTAACTTCTAAGCCTACAGTGCATGAGTTAGGTAGTTGACAGAGTAGCTGTCAGACTTCATATTACCTCAAATCCCTTGGCAGCCATGCTAAAGTTTCAGACACACACATTAACAAAAATGCTAAATGGGGCAAATAAATGCTTTTCAAGTACAATGTCAGCCTGAACAGAAACGTGCATACCTGACTTGGGACTGGTTCTCTTTAAACTTTGAAAAGGACACCTTCAACACATCCAAGACCTGTTTCCAATTCAACAATATTGTTTTAAACCATAATCACAATGGTTTATAAACCATGCCTACAAATTCTAATTCCAAGAATAAGGACAGTGCCACAAAAACTGGGACTTATGAGAGACAAAAAAAAATAATACAATTTTACTGTAGCCAGAAAAGTAGAAAAAAATGTCTTTGCCTTACTAAATACACCCACTTAAATACACGTAGATGAACTATATTGCGCTCTGATGGGCATATTTGCCCACAGTATATGTTATAGCATTAAATTATGTCTTAACAGGACTAGCTGAAAATCCAAACGCATGCCCTTATCTTTTTTAAAGCTGAATTCCAGGAAGAAAGGAAAGAACTTATTACTATGCTTACTGATTACTGGGATGAGCTCATCAGACTCTTCCTGTTAGTGGCTTAGTTTACCTTTCTGACAATTTTTCATATTACACCCATATTCATGGTCAGATAACCTGTCAGCTTTTTTTGCCATCTGTGTCTCATTGGGGAGATTTACCTTCACTTCCTGCCAGTAAGTGAGAGGAATTCCCTCCAAAGAGAAGTCAAACTCTGGTAGTGAGTAGGGTCACAGGAACTAGTGCCCTCATTGGAAGATTTCCTATCTATTCCTGTTCTGATGACAACCCAAAATTGTAGATTTTCTTTCACTTCAGGGAACATGAATGATCATCAGGACAAATAGAGAGGGCGAATCTCCCTAACGGTGACACAGACAGCAATAAGAACCCGATAGAGTGGAGAAGGATTAGACCACCTATCAAAAAAAAAAAATGTTGGCTTCAGTTGCACTTTGATGTTTATAGATGGTGGCACATTTTGAAGCTGCCCGTCCATATTCTATACTTAGCCTGCAATAAAGCATTTAGCATAGTCATACACATTTTTGCTGTAGAGAGATTAGAGATGTTTAGCTATGCATAATGTGGACTTGTGATTTTACATAGATGATGCAATGGCTTCTTTGCCAGTTTGGCTACAACAACATAAGTACATTTCTGTTTTGTTTTTCTGTCTTGTTTTAGAATGGTTTGCTAGAAAAAAAGGACTATTAGACCAATGGCTCACAATTCAAGCCTCTCACGTTTTCTAGACTTTTCAGCACTTATAAATAATGTATTTTAAGACCATGCATTTTATGCATATTTCAATCCACATATATTTTGACATGCCTTATGGGAATTGTCATGTTCAGAATACATTTAGTCCGTATCTTATAATAACTAAACTTTACAATTCCCATACAGGCAGCAAACAAAATTATGTCATTTGAATGCTGAGGAAGCAAGAAAATGTGTCCCACTCTATACTAATTAATCTATTTTAAATCTGTGTTTGAAATATTTATGGTATACATGAACTGAATGAAATATTTACAGATCTTTTCCATTCTGTTCTATTTTAAAATGGAGCAACAGAAGAGGAAGAGTTACCTGTAATATCCATATCATTTTTCATGATCACCCCCAACACGTGGATGTTAGGGCAAATATGAAAAGAGGGATGCAAAACATATTTGTTAAACAAAGTTCAGCCAATGAGGTGTTAGCTATCTGTTAGGGAACCAATAAACCAGACTGAAACCTAAAATGCAGGTTTAAAATATAATAGGATTTTATTGAAAACAATAATAAACATAAATGGCAAAAAACAATGGAGAAATTCCAGAATGTAGTCAGTGCCAAGCTAGGAGTCAGATGCCAAAGCAGGTTGTCAGCCAAGCCAGGGAGCACAAAGAGCAGGATGAATGGAAGCAACGCTGGAGTCAGGAACCAGGAGATCAGTCAGTCAGAGCCAGGATCATACACAGAAATCAGGAACACAGCAACACACTTGGTTGAGCAGAACAAACCCAGGGAAGGAGACTGAATGCGCAAGGTGCCTTCATCATCACTGTGAGACAGGAATTACCCATGAGTTTAGCCAGTGCTGCAGGGTGATGATGTGGGCGGGTTGGAACATAAGAGGGCACCAGAGAGCAAGCACAGTGTCACATACACTTCAGCCATGATGCAAGCGACTGCACAAGGTAGGGTAAGAAACCCTGACGCTAACTATCATTCTCTAGGATTACTCCAACAAGTAGATCCTAAGGCAATTATGGAAAGTGAGATCCAATACAAATTTCTATTACAGTGTATAAGTCTGTAAAAAGCCAACAACTATTTTATCTTGTTATAGTTAAGTGTCTGCAAATGTACTATGCCAGCATGTGGTAACATTTAAGTGAATGTATAGTCTTTTCAACTTTTTTAAAACATCAGCTTGACAGGGGTGGGGGGGAGTGGGGGGGGGGGAAGCACTTCCCCAAAATGATGGCAGATAGCAAAGAAGCTATTGCTTCCCATGCTATCTGCTGTTTTTTTTTTTAGTATTCTGACAGCTGCTGTCATCCGAATAATTAAAAAAAAAAACAGCATAGGAAAGAATAGCTAGATTGCTATTGGCTATTTCAATTTGCAATAGCCAATAGCAAGCTGGCTATTGCACCTGCCCTCTGCTGCTGTCAATAAGCTGAGGAGGACCTGATGGAGAACTTCAGGTCCACAGGTCCATCTCATTGACAGCAGCAGTGGTCGGGTGCAACAGGTAGTCTGCTATTGGCTACTGCATATTGAAATAGCCAATAGAAGCCTAGCTATTCATTCCCATGCTGATTTTTTTTTCCCTCTGACTGACGGCGGCCGGCGGCCCCGATGTCAGCAAAAAAACAACCAGATAACAGGGAAAGGTTTACTCTGCTAGATAGGGAGACAATGTTTCTCTTCTGGGCGGACGGGAGCCACAATCTAAGAGCGGGAGACTCCCGGCACGTCCGGGAGAGTTGGGATGTCTGGCTTGATGTAAAGTAATCCTATAAGTATGTGGTAATGCTTTAAACACATTGTTGCCATATATAAATTGTAGTATATGAACATACGGCAGGCATATTTGTCCAGTACATATCCAGTTTCTGCTTTTTGGTTTTCAATGCTACAGAGTGGTTGTACTTTAATGTTCCTTCCCACAGTACACACCAGTGGGATTGACTTACTAAAGGAGTAGAAAGTGTTCACTTAGCAAAGTAAACACTCACATACATTACTAAATGTGCTGAAGCAATGCTTACTTTAAATAACCTACTTGGTGCACAGGTAACTGAAAACAAACACTTTGAATTTGGCTTGCACATGATTGGAAGATAAACACAGCTTTACCTTGTTTACTAAGCTAAGTTAACATTTGCTTTGCAAATTAAACACATTTTTCTAAAGGAGTCTCTACTCCTTTAGTAAATTAATCCATGTGAGTCAGTAAGCTCACTTCTGTGGCTTATATCAACTCAGCAGTTAATAAGACAGAAAGAGTTAGAGCTCCCTCTTGTTGCTAACCTAAAAATCCATATATTTAAAACACTAATAAATACATTTGTAAAAACATGGACGTGCAAAAAATGTAAAGTGATTTAAAAAAATTATTAGTAAATAATTGCTAATAATTAAAAAGTAGCAAAACACTGCAGTAAAATATCAAAATATGGGACCACTAGAAATAGCCTATATTATCCATTTATTATTAGTGGAAAGTAATAATAGGAGACTGATAGGGCTTATGGAGCCTATAGCAGTCACCTCAGTCACCTCAACTTTGTCATTCTCTTAGTATACGAACAGACTGCACTATCCAGAGAATTCCAATACTTCAGACTTTATTGAAATTCACAGCAAATCCAGTATAACAGTGAATAAAAGTGTATAAAGCAACAAATGCCAGCACTACACACCCTCAACCAGCTACAACCTCTCACATGTTTCACCCATAGGCTTATTCATAGAGGTATACTGTTATACTGGATTTGCTGTGAATTTCAATAGTCTGAAGTATTGGAATTCTCTGGATAGTGCAGTCTGTTCGTATACTACTACACTCCAAGGTGGAGACGCACCTATTGGACCAGCACCTGGGGAGTCCTGATGGTAGCTAAGGAATTGGAGGGGTGAGATTTCCTTTGGCTCTACATTTGTCATTCTCTTGTTTAACCATGCCTGGTGAATTTTTTAAGCATCTTCCAATACAGTACTCAGTTATGCTCATTTACAAAAATGGTTAGGTCTGCTAAGTACCTAGATACCTTTGCTTTGCTGGGATCCTGTTTTACATTACCATGAAGATCACTATACTATACTATACTATCACTATATACTTTAAATTGGTATGATTCTCTTCTGTTTATGTGAATTTCCCATGGCTTGCTTTAATCTTGTCTGATCATTTTGTCACTTCTAAGTAATATAAAAGTGGATCATAATGTTTTTGCACTGTGAGATGAGTGAGCTTTTAGCCATTATACTGTATCTATGATGGTTCATAAGGTAGATATGTCATTTCTGGCGTTATGTCATTTTAGGCTAGCTTAGGGTTCAAATTAGGTTTAGTGGTTAGGAGGTTAAAGTTCAACTCCAGGCAAAAACTAAATACACCTATGAAATACATATATTAGTGTTGTTTTAATTGTTTTGAATTTGTATTTCTCCTCCAGATCTGATATTTACACAGCACTATCTGGAAGCACAGGAGATCAGGTTGTTCTCTGATACAATTGAGTAGCACTTGCAGGTCGTGTCCCTCCCCCAACTGATTAGGATATACAGGGATTGCAGAAGGATAATTTCAAGTTAAATTCAGGTACATACACTACTTACATTTATGTACCTATCTATGTACCTATGCTCCAAAACTTGGCAAAGTATATTTAATGTATGTGAGCCCTAGGGTTCTAGCCTACAGACTGAATTAGTATAATATAATTTCGTTTTTTCATCATATTTCTCTATAGTATTATCATTCATGCACATTAAAGTCTGATGAAGCAAAGGCTCTAAGGCTGTAAAACGTGTTACTTATATACAGCACTACACCTAAACATGTGCAATTCACTTTGCTCAGAATCAAAATTCATACGAATTTTCAAACATTCGAACATTCGGACACCGAATTTTTGAATCCCAATGCATCTAAATGCGTCCCAATCCGAATTTCCGTTTCAAAATTTCGCATCCCGTCCGAATTTCGTTCAAAATTAAATTAAATCGGACATGTGACTTTTCTGGCCAATTGGATGTGTTTTTCGGTTTAACCTCTCTGGCGGTCTGATTATTTCAAATTTAACCTTTTTGAAATGTAACCTTCAACCAAATTTAACCTTTTAAAATTCCCGCCGGTTCTGCCCCCCTGCGACGCGGACGTTCGCAAGTGACGGAACCTGGAAGATGGATGGCGGCATCGGCCGGAGGACACAGCGGGGATCGTGGGCAAGGTAAGAGACGCTACGCTGTAATCCCGAGTGTGGCTCGGGGTTACCGCTTATGGTATGAAAATTAACCCCGAGCCACAATCGGGAATACCGCCAAGGAGGTTTATGCATCTGAATGGGTCTGAATCCGAATTTGCAAATTGCATTTGGGAGCTCCCGAATGCCATTCGGATCTGGGAACCTCAGATTTTGTTTTATTTATATATGGGCCACAATGTTCCCGCTACGAATATTCGTTCGTATTAGAACGAATTAGAATACTACTTATACATATACATAATACTAAAACTGATGCTCCAAGATCCAAATAGAATTTCCAAATAGCATTCGAGAGCTCCCGAATGCCATTCGAGTATGGAAGCCTCAGCTTCAATATGGCTCTCAAACCCGTATTGCTTTTTGGAGCTCCTGAATTAAATTCAGAAATTCGGGCTCCCGACTGCCATTCGGGTCTAGCAGCTTTAGTATTAATATCCCTATATGGTTTTCTGTGGTATTCGCAACGAAAATTTGTAAACTCATCCGAAACTAAAGAAAATTCAGATTTCGTCCGAATCCGAAACCCAAGCTGAATTAAATTTCGGATCCGAATCCCAAAATAACAAAATATCAGAATAGAACCAAATTTTTCTACACCTTACATGTCTATCTGGGGTTAGTGTAGTGTGCTTCAATTTATTTTGTGAATCCAAATGGAGCATACATTTTATTTTATTGTTTGCTTTTATGAATTGGTGTTTCAATATGTAGAAATAAAAAAGTTTGAAAGTTTTGGTAATGCTTCCCATTATAATACACCTTAAAAGTTCATTTATGTATTGTTAAATAAAAAAATAAATGTAATGATGTATTAATGAATACAGAACTGAATTAAGCTTTCTCTTGTATATCTGCCTGGTATTTTGCTTCAAAGTTATGAGCTGGAGTTAAGGTTAGGTTTAGAGTTAGGGTTAAGACTGCAGAGTGAAAAAGACCTAAACATCTATGGTCAGCCAATGTTAGTGGCCCTAAGGGACAAATGATTGACATATGATCTTCTCTAGAGTTTATAAATCAGTTCTATCACACGATGCTTACAACAGTGTTCATACCAGACTAACATGAGATAACTAATAATAGAAGCTTTTAGCATTTAGCTTTTTCTGTCATAAATATAAGCAAAAGGGTTAAAAAAAAAAAACCTCACCTTCACGTGTGAAATATGAAGCCAGCTTCTTTGATTCTTTGATGATTCACACATTTAATAGAATCTATTGATTTTCCTCCATTTGATTACATTATGCCCAGAGTTATCTGCACTTTCATTACATTCTGCAGGAGGGCTAATGTAGTTGAAGCAGCATTGATTCAATTAGGGATCAGTGGAAAGATGTAAGTAAGTTCCAGTGTGAATAAAAGCAAAACAACTTGCTAACACCACAGTAATAGTGCAGTACACAGATGACTGGCCTATGTTTTCCATTTCCATTACACTTTAACTGCTTTCGGAAAAATGTCTAATCCAAGCTGTTATTTCCTGCAGACTACTGTAAGAGTTAAGGTTGTTACATTGTACGGTAATGTTGGGTTTCAGAGGTTTTACAACAGGTGCTTTTTATGCTAAATCAGTGGTATGTTCCTGGATTTTAACCGCAGAACAGTCTACATGGCCTATATAAAATGTATTTTGGACTTCCGGTTCCGGCGCCTACCTCAGCGGCTACACATGTAACGTGTGCCAGCTCCACAGGACTAAATCCAGCTTATAGAGCCACAATCCATCTACTCTGACTGATCAAACTTACCGGAATCCCGTTCACTAATCTCACGACGAGCTCCACATGAATACATTTGTGGCCAGAAGTCAAAATGTTTCCCGTTCAGGGCTCAGGACGAATGAGAAGGCCGCACAACGTGATCCCTGCTCCTCCACAATGCTCTCACTGTCTGAATCAATGGCAGAATCACGTTCAGATGAGAAACATGCAACAGACCCCACATCCATTGCAGCTGTGGTGGCAAAAACTTCTCAAACCGACTTTACAGAAGGCAGTGGACTCGGTTGTCTTCAAGGGCATACAATCCCTATGTCATGACTTAGTGGCACAGTCACAATGCTTAAGTGAGGCGGAAAATAGGATTGCCCTCCTGGAGGATGAACTTGCACAGTCTAATACATACATAAGAGATGGTGCCTAGAAGCAAAGAACACTACTTGAGAAAATTGACGACTTAGAGAACAGGTCACGGCGGAACAATCTCAGAATCATGGCCCCCCCCCCGAAACCTATCATTCCACGGCGTTGCCTGAACTCTGTTCCTGTACTATCCCTACTCTTCTGGGCCATTCCTCTGAATGCACTGTGGAGAGGGCCCATCGCCTTGGAATGCAAAAACAGGAGGCACAACGCCCCCGCACAGTGATAGTTAAATACCTTAACTATGCTGACAAGTTGATGCTACTCAAAGCTTCATGTAATACCTCCTCTCTACAAGTGGATGGTCACAAGCTTCCAATTTTTTCAGATTACTCAGCGTAGATAAGCCACCAATGCAAGGCTTTCGCGGATATCTGCAAGACACTTTCTCAACAGAACATTCATTTCTCCTTGGCCTATCCCGCCATTTTACATTCTGCAATCCCCGGATAGTGGGAAAAAGATTTTTACTACTCCTTCGGAATCCCCTCATTTTCTGGAACTGATGTCCTTTCCTGATCGAGAACAGCGCACTCAATCCATTGGCAAAAGGATGCGATTGTCACTGCCATCATCGCATAAGCCTCTAAATGCTTCCAATCGTGAAATGCTCCAGACCTGAATATATCTGGACAGCACCTGAGTTTGTGATTCCTTGTCTATGATTAGAGTTTCCAGTCGGGAATCTCCTCCCATGCAGTCTTTCTGACAGAGGATGACTGGTCCAGACACCTTTATTTTTACAGGATCATTCTTGCTTCCGCACATTTTTGTTTCCCTTTTTCTTTCTTTTAATTTTTTTTCTTTCAGAATCTTACCTGATTTTAGTGACTTTGCCGTTTATGAGCTGCTTTTCCTCCGGTAAAGTTCATTATCATATGCAGTTTTCCAGAGGACATTGGTTTGTATGCTACAGTTAGACAACAGACAATTATTCCTGTGTAGAGCAAGGTGGGCAGAGTGTGTAAGTGCAGGTGCAAAAAAAGGGATTCATATGCTGAAATGTATGTATATCTACCTGAAAAAGTTATATCTTTATTTCTATATTTACAGTTTACTGATTTCCTATGTGTTATCTTTCTTAGACTCAAGCCAGCAATGAAGCCTCGCTTCACCCTGGTCTTCAGGCAATGTGTCCTTTTCCGGTAGCCTTTCAGACCACCTGTTAGGCACTGTTGTACAGTTATAATTTCTTCAGGTAGATCATTTCATTTTACGACATAATTGCATACCTTGTTACAATTTAAACTGATCTCCTGTAAGGTGAAAGGCCTCCGATCTCGCCACAAACGCTCTAAAGTACTACGCCATTTAGCTAAATTGAAAGTGGATATTGCATTATTACAAGAAACACATCTCTCCCAATCTGATCTGCCTCACCTTCATATATTTTGGGGAGGGGGCATAATTGGTTCCCCATCCAATGGTAGAAAAACTGGGGTGGTCATATTGTTTAGAAAAACTTTACCTTTCCAAATAGTGCAATCTTCACACGACACTGAAGGTCGACACGTTAAAGTGCACCTTCGAATTTATGACACTGATTATGTAATTTACAATATTTATGCTCCAAATTCCCCACCAATGGCTTTCTTCCAGGAACTCATTCAATTTATAGCCCCTAGAGGGGTCCAACAATGTTATCATTGGTGGTGATATGAATTCTGTAATCTCTGATTCAGAAGAGAGGCGTTCAGCTAAACGTATGGGGTATTCAAAATCTTTAGCAATGTTCTCTCTCCAGGATGTATGGAGATTGCGAAACACTGAAGGTGGGGAATACACTCATTTCTCCCAAGCACATTCTTCTTTGTCTTGCATTGATTATTTGTTTTGTTCTTCATCATTACTTTCCAAAGTAGTGAAAGTAAATATTAATGATATTGTCATCTCTGACCATGCCCCCATAGACTTAACAACTCAATCCACGTTGCCCAAAGGGGATGCTAGGATTTGGAGATTTCCCTCTCACCTGCTTAAGGATCACTCCTTTCAGAAAATCATCTGAGCAGGGTGGAGAGAATATGCTGAGACTAATCGAGGTTCAGTCACCGCCACAATCTAATTCTGTAAGGCTGGTAAAGCTTTCCTAAGAGAAGAGATTATGTAATTTGTTCATGGTAAAACCAAGGCTGTTTCTTTGGAATTTCATCGGGCCAGTGGAGTATTGAGACACACCTACTCTGAATTCTGAGACCACCCTTCCACTCACCTGAAAGACAAATGGATCCAGGCCAAAGGAGAATACGAGACCAGATTAGAAAAATTTTAATTATACACCAAATCTCTCTGGGATTTGCAATTTCACAAATATGGAACCATATGTGGTAAGATGCTGGCGAATATGGCAAGGGGTAGTAGACGTCTATCCCAAATTCATTCCCTGACAGATACTTTCGGTACTAAAATCATTGATCTGAAATGGATCAATACAACTTTAGAGGAATACTATTGTTCCTTATACAGAGATGATGTGGTTTTATCACCAGATACACATGCCTATCTGGATTCCAAAACTCTCCCCAAAATTACGGATTCTCAACTAGACACTTTAAACGCCACTATCACCCAAGAAGAAATTACTTCTCCTATATCGAACCTGACAGGGGGTAAGGCACCAGGGCCTGACGGTTACACCACTGAATTCTTCAAATTTCTGAGACCTGACCTCCTCCAGACACTCAGTGAAGTTTACTCTCAAATATGGAGGGAAGGCTGTTTCTTACCCACCGGGAAAGAGGCCTATATTAAAGTCTTGCCAAAACCTTGTAAAAAAGACCCCACGCTACCAGGCTCATACAGAGCCATATCTTTAATCAACATAGATGCAAAGGTTTTTTTAAAAATAGTATCTGATCAACTTGCAGATATTTTGCCCGGTATTATACACCCTACGCAAGTTCACCAAGGGAAGAGCAGCGTTCATGAACATCCGTAAAGTCCTCACTGTTCTTGAACAATGCACTAGTTGCCTAACACCGGGTAACGCAATTATCACGATTGACGCTGAAAAAGCTTTTGCTAGTGTGAGGGTGTTAGCTTGCCAGCGGGTGTGTGTGACTCCCTGGATGAGTTCACACCACAGAAATTAGACACAGCAAACAAGGATTTCTTCAGGTGAAACACACATGCAATTTATTTACATTATTTACAAAAAAGTTGCACAAAACATGAAACAAAATCCGTTCATTTTGGTATTTCTTTGTCACCACACAGGTCAGTAGAAAGCTCCCAAGTCTACTTAGGCATGAAACTGGTTCCAGGGTGGAGAAAATCTCTGAGCAACCAGATGCCCCCCCCCCTCTTGTGAATGAGAAAGGGGTAGTTGTTACCCCCTACTTATTCACCAAATAAACAGCACAGCATAGTAAATAAACACAAACAGCATAGTAAATAAGCACAACGTACCGGTTTGTAAAGTCCTTTATTTAAAACAAAAAACACAACACAGTCTTTGACAAGTCCTTAATTTTTTTTAAAAAAGTGTTCCTACCCCACACATTTTTTATTGTTTCTGTGGATTGTCAAAAGTTAAAAAGAAAAATGTCACTTTTTTTCTAATGTCACTTTGCTGCAACAAATTTTAATTTGTAAATATCATCGAACGCATCCGAAAATTAACAAAAATTTCGGATTCAGAGAGAATCTGAATACAGAAACTAATTGACTTTCAGACCCAAATCCCGAAAAACTACAAATCTGAAAGGAAACAAAAACACATTTTTTTCCTGACGCACATGTCTACAGTATATGTGTGCATCACTGGTAAAATCCGAACGTGCAATATCTACAGTATATGTCCTACTGAGAGACACATTCTGTCAAAGAAAACTAAAGCTTAGTATTGATAGGAAAAGGGCATTAAAAAAAGAAAAAGAAAAACATTCTTAGAGGATGGCTGGCATTTTTTTCTCAAACACGCTTTCAATAATCTCCATTATTAGCATTTTCCCCCAACAGTCGAAAACCCCCCCTTTTACTGACTCTTTCTTGTTTAAAGTCTGCTATAAGCTTGAATACATACACATAAATATTTAGCAAAAATAGAATAGAATAGAAGAATATGATAGGTCATCCATGAACAGTATTTTGTCTTTCAATGGGTTTTTTCCCCTTTTTTGCAACCTGTGTATTTTGTACCAAATGTACAGTATAAGTTACAATATACATCTGTCCCACCTGTGTACTGTACTCTACACTGTATTTAATAACAACATATTTACCAGAAACACGGACTATGTGGAACTAAGAAGAAAAGACATCTTCGTACCCAGATCTTACATGGTAATCCTTTTTTTACCAGCATTTATTAATTTCCTCAAAGCCTTCTCTTTTCTCAGCTATCTTTCTAGGTAAATGTTAAGGCCTCAAAATAAAAATAAAAATTGCTGAGTACACATAGAATATGCTCATTACTACTCTCTTTCATTTACTAAATTCCATTCAAACATTTAAAAGCATTAATAATCTTCAAAACCCTTCCTAGCTCCACATGTTCTCTGCAAGATAACCTCAGCCATAAGTTAACACTGCAACATTAGCCTTGTTTTCTGCCATCTTGAATTGATATAATATTGTAATCTGACTGCTTAGCATATATTATGGCTGATCTGCACAGTATGAGGGAGCGGGGATCCGTAAAGTGATACGACCCACTCATTTCTCAGCTCCTGACTCCTAGTTAAGGGAACTATTCTTAGAATCTTGGAGACATCCTGATAATAAAAATCTCATTAGTATGCTTTGTATTTATGTACTGAAAGTTAATGGGAAATTATTAGCATAATGAATCTGACTTGGACTTACACCAACAGTGTTGATGCTTAAAGGAAACCATCATTAAATAAAAAATGAACATGCAGCAGTGGTTGTTGAATCAGTTATACTTCCAATTAGTTTACATTAAAAAAAAAAAAAGAAGACTAACAAAAGTGTACCTGTTCCACAATGGCAAAGTATGGGGAAATAACCTAAAATTAGAAGAAAACTATAATAGTTGTTGTACTGCATTCTTCATGATCATGGTAACTGATCATGTTTATGCATTTATGTGATAAAAAAGTATTCAAGTTATCTTGGGTCCAGTTAACAGTTAAAAAAGATTTAAAAAAAAGTAAACTAGAGGTGATGCCCGTCAACTGTCATTGGCCATTCTCCAAGTTTAAAAAAAAAAGAAGAATCTAACTGGTTGATATGGAAACACATTTACTTTTCTATCACTCTGTGTTTTTCTATCTATAATTCAGCGCACATGACTTTCACTAATCCATCCTTCACAGTTTCTATATTCCATCAATGATTTACGTGTGTCAGAAATTGGCTTGAGGGTGACAAGACGCCCTTCTACAATGACAGCTGAAATTAGATGATCAAACAAATACACGACAAAGTGTACGTTTAGGGAACAGATATGAATCAAAGTAACTTAAGCGTAGTATTTTCATAAGCATTTGGTCTGTCTTTATGACCATAAGATCAAAAGACCTTTAGTCAAGGCAAGATATCTATGTTACATGTGTAGCCACTTTAAAAAATGCGCCCAATGCCTTGAAATGTGTCTTTCATAACTACAATGTTCAGCCATGGTGTTTTAGTGTAAACTGGTGAACTTAATTTACATTTAGCTTTTTTCTTTTGGCAGCGAAAAAAAACCTATTAGGTATGCTGTGTGACAGGAATGAGGTTTGAGCTTATTAATATTAACTATGAAATTCTCTTCTCCCCCTGCTTAGAACAAATGCAGCCTTCCATTTAGTTGAAGTGACCTTAGGCTGTCCTCTGTTTGCCAGACATTGTCAAATTCCAAAAAATATAGATCTGCTAATCTGGCCTGTGATCTTTATGTCCTTAGCACTAATTACCTAAGTAAGGTATCCATTTTGGCCTTTCACCTTTTCTATGATGATTCCTTAATAATAAAACAACCAAGCATAATTGCAAATCATCCATACATTAGCTTGACAGGTCTAGGTAAACACAAAGGGGGCCTGGTAACTTTAAAGACATAGGTGACCTAGGAGTCACACTTAGACATAAAACTGAGCTACATTATCCACCCAATTTCATAACTTGCAATTGGATAGTGATATTGTAAAACTAATTGCACAAATAGCTGTGTCTCGTCAAGACAAAAACATACATACTATGAATGGACAGGTTATGAAAGTAAAAACCTGACAAGCAACATTAAACATCCTTGGTCAGGCCTAGGTCATATTCCTACCAAATTTAGACTTGATTAGAAGCTAATTTAATGAAATACAATAATCCATAGCCTATTTAGGATTAGCTCATGATCCTAGAGAAATGAGATTATTAAAATGAACATTGACCATTTGGGAGGAGCAGAGGAGGACATCATAAAGGCTTAGCCCTCCTGCTTCTCCTCCACCAGCCCTGCCTTATGGGCTGGCTCTGTGACACCCCCCTAGAGAGCTGATGAAAAGATGCAGCAGAGGCAGCTATCTAACATTAATAAGTTTGTAACATCCCAGTGTTCTCCTTTAACATCAGGAAAGAATCTGTGCAAGCCTTGCTTGGAGAAGAGCCATTCAGACCCATCTTTTGTTTATTGAATTGGACTCTGTCCGAACTCATAAACGCAGGTTATATATTTTGTCTCTCATATATTCATATATTTTTCTGTATATTTATTCTGCACCTGTTTCTTTTATTAAAGGACGATCTTAAAAATGATTAAGCTTATCTCTATGCTCTAAATAAGAACGTAAAGTATCCATAACTCTGTAAAGCGCACTACTGTATAGTGAAACCTGTCATATTCCTGTCTGAGATGACAGTGGTATCATTGTACTCTCAGACTTTGTTTAACTTTATTGATTTGTCACAGCACTTGCTTAAATTGGTTTGTGTGTCTGTTAACGCACGTGGCGGCAGCAATCGTTTGGTGTGTAAAGGGTCAACTGCAGAGTTAACCAACCCTAGTGACAATCACTCTCAGTCTGCTAGCCTGAGATTGTTGTCCCGCGAGCTGGGAAATCTCTGTGTTTGGTGAGGCTGAGTGTGGTATTGCCATGTCCTTGTGACGGCTCGCTCAGTTCAGAGCTGCATAGAGCAATGTGTGATTGACGTACAGTGGGGTCAGACGAGGCGCGTCCGTCACATGCTGTATTTGCAGTTCAATTGTGAAAGGGAAACTATGGCTATTTGAAAAGCTATGTGATAATGATCACCTGATGAGTACCAAAAATTACTAATCTTTAAAAGTCTTGTCTCAGTATATAGTTTGTAATATACTGTATTTAGGTTGTGATGAAAACTCTTCCTCAATGCAATGCGATGGTATAGGAAAAATAGACACTGTGAGGATCAATAAGCACTTAATGATGGGGTGGGATTCTGGTAAAATTTGCCTCATCTGGGAATTAATGTATGCCATATGGTTGAGCTTCGGGTTGGGGTTGAACCTGAGTTCAACTAGAACCCAGCCTCTTTCCTGTTTGGCTGATGGAGCCACAAGGCTATAATTTAGGAGCTGTATCTCCGCTGGCTTTAAATGACAGATCCCCACAGACTTCTGTTTGAATTTGTAAACAAAAAGAATATCTTGGGTGACACCATTGACCAAAGAGGGTCAAGACCCTCTTTGGTCAATAACATTACCTAAGATCCCTGGTGCTGTTGTTTATATTCAAGCTGTGCCAGGGACCTGTCATTTGCGAGCAGCAGTGGGGCAACATCTTCATTGTGGAAGGTCGCCATTTCTGCAGGTCTACATTGTCAGTTACTCATTAACTGTATAGCTGTATAAATATATACTGTAGATAGATTACGGTATACGGTAGAAAGATTTTTATGATTTTTACAGCTGTGCACAACAAAATCAATATATGAACTAAAATAGTTTTAAAAGATAATCTGGACAATTGAGACAATTTAAAGCTAAACTCCAGGTAAAATAAAAAAGCTAAATAAAAAAGCTACTAAATCGCAAAAACAAATTTTCTTAAATATATTATCTTTTCAGGTCAAATGTATGTAATGTAATGCTGCATTTGGACCACTAGATGGAGCTGAACAGCATAGGAAATAAATATTAATTTCCTATGCGCCTCAGCTCCATCTAGTGGCCATAATGCAGTATTGCATTACATACATTCAACCTGAAAGCAAAATATATCTAACAATGTATATTTTTGCACCTATTCACACCGGAATGTTAATTTTTATCTATTCTTATATTGCTATATCTTAATGTTCATTCATAGGATTAATGGCTCTGTGAATTATGACTCCTATGTGTTGCAATTACACATCATCTAGCATGCATTCAGATAATGTAAAAACATATTTTTGAAGCTAGGTCCACTTTAAGCAGCTACTGGCTTCATATATTGCCAGCAGATAGATGTTTTGGCTTTGTTTCTGCCAACAGTTTGGGTGTTCCAGCCCACCTTAGTGTGTTCCCACTCCTTGTCTTACTTCTGGTGCATTCTCCAAAATACCAAAATAACTTAAATATATAACAGAGAGTGTGAGGTCCCCTTGCAATGGCTGTAAATATCGGTTTTGTGGGAAGTGAACCTTAAAATGACACTAAACTCCGAAGCTTAATATTAAAAATGAATTCAAGTACCTTAACAAAAATGTATCTTATTTATGTATCACTCAGCTGTAGATTCTCAAATCATATCTGAATTCATGCTGTATTCCATCACGGGAGCTCGCTACAATCTCAATACAAATTAGTAAACTAAATGTGAGATTGTAATCCATAATGGAAGTGAGCTTGGAGCGGTGGCTACTTTACAACACACACACAGGGACCATGGGGAACAAAAGTAACCACCCTCCAGAAGGAAGGACAATGTCAGCACCAATTCAGAGATGATTTGAGGATGCACAGTTGAGTGATGCACAAATAATTTTGGCAGAGTCATAAGTTAAACTCTTTCCCTTTAATTGTAGCTGATACCCCTGCTGGTTATATGAGCACCAGATCCTTTCTATTCCCAGCCAGGTTTTTGGCCAGGATCCTGTAGTAGAGATCCAGTGACACTTTCCTTCTCTCCCAGGCATCTATAGATGACTGCATGATGAGCTGACAGTAAGTGATGAAAAATCAGTCCAAGCAGAACACAGACAGAAATTAATTTTGTAGTAAATTAAGTAAAATGTTTTTGCAAGAATTGAGCATCAGCTGACAAGGGAAGGAGGGGAAGGGATGAACAAGAGTTTTCTTAAAATCATAAGTGTATTGCATGTGTGCTACTGCACCGTCTACACAGTCCTAAGTCCTCAGGACATACAGTATGTGCAAACACTCATGCAGGCTCTTACAAGCACAAACTGTGGGATTCATGTGCATGAGCATGTGCAGTAGAATTCCCAGCCCAATCCAGGGGACTGTGACTTGATTCTGATACCATTCTGCTCATCTTTCTCTGTGGTTGCTTTTCTGTTTAATTTTTCTAATTTTCTCAGTTCCTATCAGCCCTGACTCATGTTAGCTCTGACTATGGTTACTAATTAATGTTTTACTTCTGAAACTCTGTATATGATCTCCTTGTAAATGACCTCCGGCCTGTCCTTGATTTCATTTTTTTATTAGACCACCAGGGAGATCATCCCTGGGCCCATGCTCTGTTGAGATACTGATTGCATCGTGAAAAAGTTCATTTATTTTTAAATGAAAAGCACCAAAATAGATGTAGAATTTGTAGACCAACTGTTTTAGTTGTATCAAGATATATCCTGCTGCACTCCTTACCGGGTTCAAATGAAAAAAACCTGTATAGATCAGGTGGGTGCTCGGAATGGCCACGGCTGGCACCTTAAAATAGCATAAAGTTCAGAAATGTCACCAGCACTCCAATTCAAAAATGAAAAAATCAATTTAATGACACAAACTTGTCATGCAGAGCACAGTTTTTCCAACTGTTTTAGTTGGGCACAAATGCATATTCAGCAGCAGTTAAATTTGGAACTGCATAGTGCAATCAGTGCTGGGACAGGGCGCCCACTGGACATAGCATTATTACATTTTCATTCATGGAAAAACAAAAAATATTCAAAAGTTCCAGAGCAACAGCTGCAGGGTGCAAGTTCCACAATGAGCAAGGTTGGAAGTGTTTTAGTGGGCAGTATGTGCAGGAGTGCAACGAGTATGACAGTTTGCACTATATGCAGAAGCAAAGAGTGGGTGGGTTGATGGTGGGCAGGTTTTTCAACCACCAGTAACTTTTTTTTACTTACCAAACTAAATTTATTGACTAAGAAAATGTTTTTACTGACAACCTGAAAAATAATATAAGCTCCTTCCTAATGAGAATTAAAACAACCACTGGAACCCATCATGGCTGCCGCCTTTCTCATATAATGTATTTCTCTGCACAGTCAAATTGAAAAAGCTCATTAAAGGAATAGCAGCAGTCAAAAAAGACTACTTCATACCTTTCTATCCTAGCTTCTTACCTACATTGCTACCCTGATAGGTGAATTCACAAAGTTAAAAAACATATCCAGTTTTCCTATCAACTTTGTCAAATCATAAAGTCCAAATGTAACTCTCCCATCATTTACAAACCCACACCTCAGCAGTATCATACCCCTTTGTTGAGAACCCTGTTGTATACCATACTTAGAAATGTAACTTCCCTATGATCCCACAGATCTTTTTTTGGCTTAATTTTAACTTGTTACTACAAAAGCTGTAAATAGACCTAAATAAATGGGATCTCCCCTTTTTACATAATTTGGGAGGATAGCCATACCAAAAATTAACTTTTCACTGTCTACTTTACACCTTGCAAACTATCAAGCTGCCATCTTCATTCTTACAAGTTATTCAAAGGAGCATCGTGAAATTTGTCTGTATTTTGTCATGTGTACTGGGCCCCCTAAACTGAAAACTGTCCTCTTTACTGCCCCAAAGGCCCAGGCCTACCTAACCTGAAACACTAAAACTTGACCAACCTTCTAGGACTGTTACTGATTTCAAAAGGCCTATCAAAATGAATGGATCTATCTTAAAGAAGCTATGGCCAGTGCAGATCCAGCAGTCAAAGATTCAGGAGTTCCATCACACTTGGCCTGCAAACTATCTATTTAGGGAGGTTGTATAAAAGATGTTTTTAGTTTTTAGTACTGCTTTAAATTTAATCTGTAGGGATTATTTGTTTAGTTTTGTTTTCAACTGCATAATTTGGCTATTTTTAATCCCATCCCCATACATTACGCTGGTAACAAGGAGCACTGTCCACCATCATTGCTGCAATTGCACGTATCCCTTTGCCTGCTGAGGGATCCTCAGAGATTACATAATAATGGAAAGCAGAAATGGCTATCTCCATTGTTGCCACCACTATTCATAAGATGCGGGCTGTAGCGTGCAGCTTGCATTACCCCACAGTTCTGTGATTGGAGGAGAGTCAGGCAGATTACTTTGACAGGTCACATGATCATGCTCTCCTCCCGCCTTTTTATGTGTTTAGTTTTCAATACCTGCCTGCAATTTTTACACAGAAATCTGTACCTTTAATCAGTAGACCTTATATAAAATACACTATAGTAGACAGTAGGCTGTGTAATGCTTTATTATATTTGCAGTGACAGAGATGACATTTGGGTGTCACTGTGTCAGTCAGCCACAGGTAATATTCATCTTCCCTTTGATCCCTGCACTCGATTAGCCAAGAAAGTTTGCACATCCTACCTTACAAATAAAACATAGGAGGGAGACATTCAAGCTATATGTCAACCTTTAATGTCAGGGAAGACTGGCTGTGTCTTCCAGCTGTTTCTAGAGTAAATGGTTTGTTAAATAAAGGTGTTTCATCAGCAAGTCTGCAGCCTTTGGGGACAGAGCTGAAGAGAAAGAACAGGTTACTAAAGTTACGGAAATTAAGTCACTCGTCAGTTGCTCAGTGTAATATTCCGGAGTAAGGCAATATAGTGGATGATAATTGACTTGAGAACCTTTAACCAGACATTCCATTTAAGCACAAGTCAGGTTTTAATGGGGGAAACCTTTGTGCATTAAAGCTTGCTACAGTATTTTTATTTTAACTGTATTTAATGCATCATAAGCTTTAACTTAACTGTATGCATCATGTAGTCTTGGGGAGTGCATATGGGTGAGTCAAAGATGGAGAAAAACTTGGGTGTTCTAGTAGTTCTAGAACACTTGGAGGGTTATTCACGAAGGAGACGGAGGGACCAGCCGCAGCTTCGGCTGATCCTTTGGCTTTCTTCGGCCCCCAAAGCCCTTCGGTTCAGTCGAACCAAAGGGCTGCTGTACGGGCTATTCACTATAGCCCTACAGCAGCTGAAGGCGGCTGAGTGGCTCGGCCAAGCCGAAGGCATATTATTTCGGCTCGACCGAGCCAAAGTGACAGCCGAAGCAGGGCGAACGGCCTGCTGAAGGCCAGCCGCAAGCCCCGCAAATGACAGCTGGGCGGAGCCAGCTGTGATCTCACAACTGGCTCCGCCCATTTGTAATGACAGATCAACATCACCAAATGACCTGGGGACACTGATCTGTCCACCAGCTCTGTGATTTCATCATGGAGGAGTGGAAGAGGACTCCAGTGGCAACCTGTGAAGCTTTGGTGAACTCCATGCCCAAGAGGGTTAAGGCAGTGCTGGAAAATAATGGTGCCCATACAAAATATTGGACATTTTCACTTAGGGGTGTACTCATTTTTGTTTGCCAGCGGTTTAGACATTATTGGCTGTGTGTTGAGTTGTTTTGAGGGGACAGCAAATGTACACTGATATACAAGTGGTACACTCACTACTTTTACATTGTAGAAAAGTGTCATTTCTTCTGTGTTGTCATATGAAATGATATAATAACATATTTACAAACATGTGAGGGGTGTACTCACTTCTGTGAGATACTGTATATATATTATATATAGGGACAGGTTCAAGTGACCTTGACACCAGTAAACCAGGTACAACAAGACAGAGACACCCAGGAACCGCTAAGCAGGTTTGTGCAACACTTTTATTCAGCAAGGCAGGAAACAAGCACAGTTTCAATGCAGGAAGTCTTTGCGCGGTAAGTCCATAGCTTTAACCCCTTCGTGACGGGAGACGTACAGTGTACGTCCCGTCACAAAGTGGCTATATGACTGGCCACGTACACTGTATGTGCCGAGTTATATTAGCCTCTGTAATGCTGGTAACTGCTGATTCTCAGCAGTTCCAGTCATTAACTGATGCCTCACTATTGAGGCATTAATTAATTAAATAGTTAAGCTTTTGTAAAAGCTTCTTTCTTTCATTAATGAAAGAATGAAGCCTTTACATTCAGATACGGGTT
>NW_017307246.1:126709-173261 GCF_000935625.1 Nanorana parkeri
AAAGTGTACAAAAAATTAGTAAAATTTTTATATATAAATATATTTTTATACTATAATTATTATTTAAAAAAATCTAAAAATAATAACAATCAAAACTTGCTGCTGTGGAAGAATCACACAGCAAAAATGTAAAAATGTAAAAAGTGTGTCAGTCATTTAGGAACAGAAACTATCATCTAGCTCAATCATGAAGGGGTTAAATAAACAAAACATCTGCTTGTTTGAGCCACTAACTAAATCCAGGTGAGTTCCTAATTGCTAACTAACAGTGTACCCCGTGGGTTTCCCACAACAAATAGTCAGTACTTGTTCCTTTTTACTGATCTATCAGCACTCAGGCTTTTTATACAGCAGAGAGAGCAAGAAAGAGAGAGCCCCGAGCATCAGTCAGCTCACATGTAGAAAGGCCTTTTTACAGCTGAGACTGATAGGGATGTCTTTACCCCATTAAAAAAATCTATAAAGCTTCTGTATTGCATTGTATTGTATTACATTGTATTGTTTCTTCCCAGCTCTATATTATTTCCTTCTAATCTTTTTTGCCTTTTTGTTTTTTTCTAATTTCTGTAGTGAAGACTCTTTTTTTTAAAGTGCATGCAATGTTGTATCACAATTTTAAACAGAACAGTTGTTTTATGAAACTTAAGCTAATGGCAGAATGTTATGAATAATTTACCTGGACACAACACAGAAAATAAACGCACATCAACATTATGACAAAGAAGGATAACCGCTTTAATAACCCCATGATACATGCCTGATAGCCATCAATAAAGAAAAAAATATTTTGTGCCAGTATTATTTGTTATCTGAATGAATCAAATGAATGAGGATATAATACTGCATATTTCCTTTGGCACATCACACTTTGTCTTCCTTGCTACTTCTGCTATTTTATTGTATGCTGTGCCATTGCTCGGCTGTCAGCAGGCACCTCCTTTTGTTTAACAGAGCTTGCTTTTCAGCAGTAGACTAAAAAAGTTATGGCTGAATGAGACCATTCTTAATAAAGCTAGTAGGTAAAGGTCAAGTGATAGCGTACACAGGCTACCTACAATGATTCAATTATATTGCCCCTTTTACAAATCTATACTAGATTGAAAAAAAACAAAAGATAAAAAGATAAAAAAATCTAACGTCCTTAGAAACGGAAAGGCCGCAGATAATGTGCTTTACCAATTTTATTGTGATAATAGTGTCAATAAGCACAGATCGGCATGCTATTGTAAAACAGCTTATCAGAAAACAAATCACCTGGCCAGATACACAGAAGATAATCCCTAATCTAACCCTAGAGGGTCTACTTTATATCCCCTGCCTCCAAGCACTGCAGTTTCCAGGACAACATATGTATAGATAGTGTAGTACAGAACAACAGAGAGAGTTTTACATGCCACTCTAAGCTAAGGAGAAAAACAACAACATTATAGTGTGCTTGCATTGGACAAAAGTAGAATATATGTATACAACCCAACTAAGGGAAATCAGCATGCTGTATATGCTTAATAGGTACTGTTATAGGGTTAACAAAGGATGTAAAAACAGGAAATTAAACTGAATCACAAACACTTTTCATTCCTGTCTTCTATTTTTCATAATTATTTCTGAGTTGTGGAATTCAGAGACATATTAAATAGTATTAAACCCAGTAACAAAAATGTGATATATTGCCACTTACTAAGGATGAGTAAATTTACCCCAGTTTGATGAGTGGCCCATTTGTTCCTTTTGTGGGGTTAATAAGCAATATTGTCAAAAATATGAAGGAAGCCGTACATGGTTTAGAGACAGTGTACTGTGTCCCGTCGCTGTGGAATTTATTTTGTTTTTACTTACAAACATCAGTACCCTATTCTGATTCATTCAAAAAATATGTTTTAACAGCAACATGTGTTACTAAGGACAACATTGCCATCCAACTGCTCACTGCACCTATACATTATGATTTAGTTTTGGGAAGGATGGAAAGACAACTGGAAGCCTGTCAGCTTCCTCCTCCACTCTAGCCCCACCAACCCTTCTCATCTTTAGCTTAATGATGGCACCATCTGGCAGCACTGGCACACATGCAAAAGTTGATGTCATCTCCAAACTGGGAGTACACAGTGCAACAGCCTTGCAGGATTTTTTGGGGAGGTGAATGGAATGCCTAGTGGTAGCGTGCTGCACACAAAGGGGAGCTCAAGCGCCTGTTCGAAAACAAGTGTATGCTGTACATTTCAAGCTAAAGAAAGGCCTTAGCATGGCAAAATCAACTAGAATATGACCCATATACAGTGTATATATGTGTAGTGAATAGATCCACTATTGCTATGGGGACAAAAATGTCACCACAATATGCCAATCTCTTCATGGCTAACCTAGAAAACAGATTCCCAGCCACTCACCCTCATAAACCATTCAAATATTATTGTTATATTGACGATATTTTCGTAATATGGACAGAAGGAGAAGAAAATATTTTAAACTTCCATGAATCATTCAATTCATTCCATCCATCCATCCATCCATGACATTTAAAATGAATTTCTCAGTACACAGTGTGTTTTCTCTGGATTGTGCCATAACTGTCAGCAATGGCTCACTCTGTTCTTCTGTGTGCAGAATACCCACAGACAGGTACAGCTACCTCCATAATTCCAGCTTCCATCCTAATCACACTAAACAGGGTGTCATCTACAGCCAAGCAATCCGATACCACCGCATTTGCTCTGACACTGAGGACAGAAACAAACACCTGAGCACTCTGGCTGATGCCTTTCGCGAAAGGGCTATAGAGAAAAAAGACTACAAAAATTAAATCTGCCCTAAGAACACCACGGGAATTACTGCTACAGTACAAAGAGAAGAAAAACCCAACCAGGACCTCTCTTGTAGTTACCTACAACCCTACTCTAGAGGTAATATACAAAATTATCAAAGATCGACAGCCAGTACTCTCAGAAGACCCCATACTTAAAGAAATATTCCATCAGCCCCCAATACTGGCTTTCAAGCAACCACTGAACCTGAGAAGAAGATTGATACGCAGTAAGCTGACCCCAGAACAGGCACTTACACAGAATGCCACAGTACAATGCAATAAACCCCACTGCAAACTTTGCCAACATATATATGTCACAGGAATACAGCGAGTCAAAATAACAAAGCGTACACCATTAAGGGGTCATACTCATGCACATCTGCTAATGAGGTGAACATGATACAGTGTTCAGAATGTGACAAAGGTTGTTACATTGGGGAAACTGGCCTTAAGCTGCAGCTCAGGATGAACCTACACAGGAGCTTGATCAAGAACCACAAAGAGGATGAATATTGCATCCCAGTAAGACATCACTTCTCCCAGAAGGATCACATCATCCAAAACCTCAAAATTAAAGTACTAAAAGGGAATTTAAAAACTCTCACGAAAGGAAAACATTTGAGAATGAAAAAAAGACCCTAATAAATTACAAAGGAGGTCCATGGAGCTGTGAACACATGGGTGGGGACGGCGACAAAGGTCTATATCCCACCATATTTCAATCTACAGCATAACACTGTATAGCACAGTATAGCACTGTATCTCTCTCTATGCTTTCCCTTCACAGATTTTGTCAGGTTTCCCGAACCAGTTCCAACACACACCTACAATATAGCTGCTGGAAGCCCACCCTTTTATAAGAGAACAAAACACAAGCAAGAAGTTACCAGCTAATTTGATCATTGCTTTATTGCACTTTTAACCAATCATAAGGGTGATAACATAAGACAAAACACAAAACACAAGCAAGAAGTTACCAGCTAATTTGATCATTGCTTTTTTGCACTTTTCGAATAGACATAATAAAGTGTTCTCAATGGTATATTTAACCAATCATAAGGGTGAGAACATAAGATACGTTTGTTGTTAGGGTTTTTCATGCACCTTAAGACTAAACTTTCATTTAATATGTTCAAAAAAGCACATGTCTTCATCAGAAATATAATCCCTGTGTTCATCCAAGCTTCACAACATAAATATCACTTACTTGAATGCATTGGCATCTCTGTGGACTTTGTAGTTGTCAGCGCTAATTCTGGATATGATCCTGGTTACCGCAATGAGTATACCAATATTCACCTGGTAACAGAGAAAATAAAACATTTTAAGCACTGTGACATTTTTTGATGATTAAAATGATGATAAAAGGAAAGAAAGTTTAAAATGAAGTTTTATAACATTCTGGGGGTTCTTTTACTAAAATAGTAAAGAAAGTTAACTGAAGAATAAAGTAAAGCTTTGTACAGGGGAATGGGAAAACATAACAGGATTTTCATCAAAGCGTCACTTTATTCATTAGGCTAAACAAACATTCTCTTTGCTTAAAGAACATTCTCTACTCCTTTATTCATTCCAAATGACATATTTTAACTGTATTTAACATCATTAGGGCTTGTGGACATAGGCATTTGTTTGCATGAAAACATGTTTTTCTTGCCATAGAAGTCAAAAAGCAAATGCAGTTTAAAAGGTCAGGAACACCGTCAAAGTATCTCTGAAGGAATTTTGAAATATCTTATACTAATCTCAAAGGCAAGCAAAATAGACCTGAAACAAAATAGACACCTGCACAAGCCCTAAAAAAAAGCCTTGCTATGCTACAGGAAATACTCAATGCAAGTTACTGATAAATTTCCCTAATTTTATTTATATAATTTTTTTTAATATTAAATACGTGGTGGTTCATTTTAGAAGATGGCATGTGATCACAAGGGATGAGTGAAGTGATTTTGGCACAATTTGATGCAAAATTAGCTATTTCACCAACAGTGACATTTTGCAGAAGTGAAAAGGTTTTATGGTATATGTTTTAGTAGGCTAGTTTATTTCACTTTCTGTGTTTGATTTGTTGTGGGTTTTTTTCCTTACTGTTATTTGTGTATTGCCTTTTTTGCTGTCCCTTTTTTCCTATTGTGGAAAAAAAGGTTTATGGGGGCTATTCCTTAGTACAAGGACAAGTCCACTCAGGAGCCCTTAAAAGTCCATTGCACCCTCCAAACAACCAAAACCCACCATAATGACACCTTTCCTTTTGACTTTAATCTATTCTACAAAACAGTGAAATTTCACCTAAATCTCATGATTTTTGCAAAAAGTGTGCTAAAAAACAAAACCTTTCAGTGTTGCCCATCTTTAGTGTTTCCTAGTGAAAAATACCATTGATTACACTGCATTATATGATGGTTGGGCATGCACCTAACAATAGGGAATCAAATATTAGAAGTGGTTAGTTTTGGATAGAGTGGGGAATGGTTAAAACCCATGCCAGGTGGATTCAGTTAAGTATTCTAGTCACCTGATTTCCCCCCACCTCCCCCTAACCACACTGATGGGGAACCCAATGTTCCCACCGGCGGTAGAGTCACCCTCAGCTTTCACTTGGTGGCAGGAACAGGGGTATACCCTGATGTACCATTTTCATTATAGTTCTGCCTATATTGAACACCCTCTTTGGGTTTTCTGCATTATACTGTATGTAATTCTATGCAAAAATTCAAAATAAAGAACATTTTTGAGTAAAAAAAAAAAAAACACTGAAAAAAAACAAACCCATGCCAGGTTTCTTTTGCTGTATGTGTCACGTTGGAATTATCCCTTGCCACTTCCTGTCCTAAAGCCACAACACTCCCTAAAGTAAGAGGAAATAATTTTTCTGTATCAACGATAATGGTCACCAGGTCAAATAGAGAGAATAATTCTTCTCAGAAGGGACAAAGACAGGAATTCAATCTTGAAAGGACAATAACTGCCCCTACTCCATCCAAAACTAAAAACAAATGTTTTGGCCAGAGATACATTTGAAGCCCAAAGTTCAGTTTTGAATATTGTGGCAAAGGTTTTTTATTGTTAACTATGTTCCGATTTGAGAGATTTGCTCAAATAACAGGGTGCCACAGTATTTGAATAGGAAGTGATTAGAAATATATCTATTGGGGATAAAGGTCACAAGAAAACAATTATTTTAGCAAAATAGGGAAGGATTAGAAAATCTGTTACATTTTTATTTCTATTGTTATCAAATGGCCTGGCGACACATTCCCCTAACTTCTTGTCATGGGGTCACAGGTGCAGAAAAGGAAAGTGAACCTTCCAAGTGTAAAAACCCTTCCATTCAATACTGTATCATCAACTTAAAAAAATATTAGTGAATGGAGCTAATTGCTAAAACCTCTCCAGAAATCTGATACTTTTGTGATATGATATATACTTTCAAAACAAAATAACCTTGAAAAGCACTAGAGATATCTTCAAAACATCTCTATTCTTGAAGCTATAAAGCAGCTCTCACTGCCTTTGCTGCCTTTGAATCAGAGGGAGAATAGAAGTATGTTGGATTTTAGTGAATATTAAGAAGAAATGCTGCCAAGAATATAAAGAAAACATGTATAAAAGTACAATCCATTTACACTTTCCACCAGCAAATGCACACCTTATATTTGTTTTTTTTTTCTTCACTACAATGTAGCTCTTGAATCCAGAAGGAGAAATATTATACGGTGCATCATACTTACTGCAAGTCACACTGTGTGATGTCTTACCATTGTTCTAGTAAATATAATATTCACAATGCTGCAAATACTGCAGAGAACTCTTTAAAGTTTACCTGTCATGACAGACGTAGCTGCTCACCTTCTCCTAATTCCTTTTCTAGGTCTCTAGCTTTCCCCATGAATGTGATACCTAATTTAAAAAAACACAGGAGATGGCCCATGCGTTGCTTTAATTTTTGGGGGCATTTAGCAGACAATCAGAGAAGGAACCTGTTATAATAAAAGGTGGCCAATCAGTAATATGTGGTCAGTTAAGTAATGTTTTTATTTTTGCAATGAACAACTTTGACAAACTTTAGTAAATGCACCAGTTTTTTAGGGTATACACCATATCAGTCTGGTTATTATAGTGACCTATACAAAGCTATTAAAAAATTCCCCAACAAAATTGCAAGCTAGGCAGCACAAAAAAACGAAACAGTTTAAACTGAGATTTTTGGTGTGTATGTTTAGAAATACATGAAAAGACACACTGTTGCATCAAGGTACCTCTGTAAGGTGTTGTGCCAATGACCAGTTCAGTATCCAATAATGGGTGTAGTGCATGAAGTAGGGAGGATGGGGGATGCGATAATGGGCCCCACTACACATTCACTCACTGTAAACTTTGGGGCAGTGATGACCAACACACCACCCACGGGACGAGTGTGGCTCACCATGTGGTGAGATGGGTCCCCCACCAGAAGTCCAAGCAAAAGCAGCACTGCCCACTAGCTCTGACTCCTGTCAGCTGTGCCCAGTGGTTTTGCCCATTGCCAAAGAATGTTCCAACCCCCAGCTTGCAATATCAGTGTATTGCATGCTAAGCCAGCTGTGGTGCCGAGTGTGTATGCAGACAGGAAGATGTTGTGACATTGTGGTTCAGATCAGTAGGATCCTGTGACTGAGTCCATTTTTTCATGGACAACTGTGAGTGTGTGTGCGTGTTTATGTAACCGCACTAACCACCATGCAAGGGAAAAGGAGTTCATTAAGGACTCAGTGCATTTTAGTGAATGGCAAAATATCCCCCAAATGTCCAACTGTCACTAAACTGTCAGGGAAGTGATAACCCCCAATTTTACTCATCCATAAATAAAATCAGGAGAGTCACTTGTTGCTGTAAGGCATTTTTGGCCAATGTTCTCTTGGGTGGGGATAGATTGATTTTTACATCTAGTTGATACTGTGTCAGAGACAATTTCTTCAAAACTGAATGTTCAGTGTTCGGTAGATGCTAATTACAGTCATTCAAATATTTGAGAAACTAAGTAAATAATATCAGTTTTTAACTTATTTTCTTTATATGGAAATGTGCAGAGCAATTACATCTGTTCCCTATTTCCCATCTAAAAGATCTTATATAACCAAAACGTTTTTGAATAAAATTATTAATTTTCATGATTAGAAGTGACCAATCACACTGCTGTTTATCCAGTTTGGGCCTAGAGTTGAAGTAGGTATTTCTTGTCTGCTTCTGAACTCTTTTCATTTCAATTCTCCTACTGACCACCTTCATCTATGTTGTGTTCTCGCTGTGGTGTATATCATTGATTGATGATACATTCACAAGGGCAAGTTCAACATGAAGAGTGAGAAGTGAGTCAGCCACAGAAATAGAGAATATGTCAACAACAGTTATTAATTGGATGGATCCTGAACGCAATAGGATACAACTAATTAATATGTTTACCGTAATAATAAAAATGTCAGCGCTGTATCAGTAAAAGGATCAAAAACAAGCCCACAGAGAAATATGTGACATTTTTATGTTTAAAATCAATTGTTTGTGCTATGGAGTATATTGTATATTAAGGTGTCTGGCAATGTGCAAATGGTTGTACTTCTAGAATCTCACAGTAAATAGAAAAGATGCATCTTATAATAAAAAAAAAATAATCATAATTAGAAATTCAGTATTGCTCTTTACGACGCATACCTGAACATCAAACAAAACCACATTTATAGCAAACAGTTATTGAATACAGTACCTAATGAACTAGAAACACCAAAATAATTTCTCCCTTGACAATGAGAAGCAAATGAACTTCAATTAGTCGAGGGATATTATGCGAAAAAGACACGGCTGCTCTACCCAATTACTTTGTGTCCCCTCCTCACTATGTAAGAAACATGCCAATAGCTGTGGTAATAAAGATGATATAACACATTTCTATGTAATTTACTATGCAGGAATAATTAAACTAGCATAATGCTTTCATGTATCTGTAAGTAAGCCTTGATCCTCTTCACTAAGCTAGGAAGAGTATGCTGTATACATATGCAAGCTGTAAATTAGATAAACATAGTGCAGAGTAGTAAAAAAATTAATAGAGATGCAGGATAATTAACTAATTTTCTTCAAAAATTTGGGCTGAAGGATAGCCAGCTTTTAAAACACAATTGTTAATCTATCCAGGGATACCAAATGGCTTTACAAATATATACAATAGCTCTGTTTGTCTACTAAAGTAAAACTACAATCTCACAATAATTTTTTGTTTTGAAGAGCACTGTGAGTTACAAAGTGTGCTCCAAGGGGGCTGAAAAGTAAGAGAAAAGCCTGAGCCCCGAGTTGGGCTTTACATTTTTTGACAGGAACCTCGGCAACAACCTATTTGGTAACAGAGTTTTGGTTTAGATACATTTCAAGGATTTTGAGAGCATTCACCATATCCTTTTTTTAAAATAAATTCTCTTTATTAGAGATTTATAGAAAACAATACATAACAAAGCCATTTGGAGCATAGCCTTGGCAACATGGCAAAGGAAATCACATGGTCAAGGTACCATCAGCTTCTACAAGGATACCTGCCCTTCCAACCTCCATAAGGGTACATGACCAGGCGTAGAGTTGTGTTACAATTCGCTGAAGACCCAACTCAGTTCAGGAATTTCAAAGACCAAGAATCAAAGACCAAGGCCAAGATGTCAACTCTTTAACATAGTCATGATAAGTTGGTGTCCCCAGATTCCATCCATAAATTCCAAACGTTATATTATTTCTTCCCACAATCCCACAACTATTAATTAAAATGTATTTATTGCACTGTAATATGCGATCACTGGAAAGAGAAACCACAGACAGCTGGGAAAAGAACGCCTTACACACTATAGCTATGCCCCCCCTTTCCTATGTGATTTTAGACGGCCAATTGCATAATTCACATAGAGCGGTATCCCTTATGCGCTCCTTGTTTTCAGTCCTTCTCTGGAGTCAATGTACTGTAGTGCAGATAGTGATGCTGTTCAGTGTAATCTGCAGATCAATACAGACTGCAGATAGCCAGAAGTTTCTTGCTGTCCCTGAATATATGAAAAAAAGATACCTATAGTAGACTTGAAAAAGTTTAGAACTGAAATGTACTGCTGCCTGTGCCCTCAATAGACAGATTGCTCTGTGTCAGGAAGAATAGAAAGATAAAAGATATGTGCTCTGTGGGGGACACAGACAGCATCTAAAATCCGACCGATAAACCTCATCAGTGGGTATAGAGTCCACATTCAAAACTATCACTTTATTCAGGCTCACTAAAGGTATGCTTTAAAGCTGAACTTGGGAATATGGAAATATTGTCTAAAAACATGAGGCATGTATATTCTTACTTGGCTGTTGATGTGTTTTGTAAGATGACTGGTCTTGAATCACCCTACTTGTAGTGTTGTTTGATTTTTTTGTGCCTGGAGTTGCTCCCTATTTTAAAATGGCATCTTGCATTTTTATTAGGCCTAGACTTCTTTACATGACGAAAAATCTGCTTAACCCCTTCATGACTGCGCTTTTTTTTAGTTTCTGCTTGTTAATGACTGAAGCACTTTTTACATTTTTGCCGTGTGATTCTTCAACGTCAGTAATATACTTTCTTACAAAGTGCACCCACACATATTATATATTGTTTTTTAGAGGACAGGTAGGGCTACATATTTATATCACATATGTGTACATAACGCCTCACTTAGGACAAATAAAATATTTAAAAAAAGGAAAAAATGTAAAGAAAACACTTTTTCCCCAGTTTTGATTTGTAGTATTTTTTTAGGAAAAGAGCACAGCTAAAGAAATGCAATAAATACATTCATTATTCATTTATT
The DNA here is from genome assembly GCF_000935625.1 of Nanorana parkeri. Lineage (NCBI taxonomy): Eukaryota > Metazoa > Chordata > Amphibia > Anura > Dicroglossidae > Nanorana > Nanorana parkeri. The sequence goes on from NW_017307246.1 coordinate 137,354, forward strand.
TGTCCTTTATTTGGAAAAACCTCCCCTCCCTAGGGTTTTAGAAATGTTTAGTTCTCTGCCTACAACTAAAACCTAACATTTTAATATTTTCTCTCTAAAAGCTAAAAGTGGTCACTTGTCACTGTCACTAAGGGGGTGATTTACTAACCTAAACACACACACACACCAGGTGTGTGTGATTTTCACACAGCAAAACGTATTTATCAACCAAAAAGTCTCTAAAAGCATATTTCCACTAATGCCATATATGGAAAAATCATGCACATGATGCATATATAATGCTGCTTCACAGTTTAGACAAAAATGGTTAGCTCATGCATTTACATTCCTGCATTCATCAACGCAAGCAACATAACATAGAGCTAATTTACACCACATTACCTTGCAATTCATTGCAGGACTTTCCACAACACACCTGCTGGGTGTGTACACACTACAAAGGTGTTTCGATTCCTCCCATAGATCATGCTGGGAGGGAACACACTACAGAGGTGTATACACGTTCGTGGTGTGTTTAAAAGGTTAGTAAATCAACCCCTAAGTGTCACACTAAGGCTGGGTTCACACCTAGGCGGATTCACGGTAAAAAAACAGCGCGAAAAACGCGCGTTTCCGAGGGATACTTAGCTGTATCCCAATGGAACCGCCCGACCAAAACGCCCCAAAGAAGTACATGTACTTCTTTGGGGCGTTTTGGTCGGGCGGTTCCATTGGGATACAGCTAAGTATCCCTCGGAAACGCGCGTTTTTCGCGCTGTTTTTTTACCGTGAATCCGCCTAGGTGTGAACCCAGCCTTAGTGACAGCGACATACTTTGAACATCACTGTCACGAGGTGGTTAAAAAGAATTAACACCTTAGGGTGAAAAACAAATCTGCAGCTCGGCTGCAGATTTTCATTGTAAGGGGTTAATTTTTATATAAATGATAGTATAAAAATTTATTTAAATATATCACTTTATTTGTTACATTTATATTTATTTGCTACATTTATTTTTTATTTTTTTTACACTTTATATGTTTTTCACTTTTCACTATTTAAAAAAAATGTTTTAAATTTTTATGTTATTTATTTAATTATATCAAGCAGTCATTGTGAATTAATCTCACTATTACCGCTTGATAAATTAATTAATTAATTTTTGGTTATTATTAGGTTGCTTCAAACTTAAGAACAGCCATTATAACATTAATGGCACTGACCAGCAGCATTTCAGGATCAGATGTCACTAAAGGTTTTCTGATCGTTCCAACAACGATCAGAAAACCTGCAACATTGTTTTCAGCAATATAAACATGTATCAAATGTTTCTATTGCTGAAAGTTTAGAAGAAAAAAAAGCCGGTATACATCAGGATTTCCCGATCTATACCAGCTGTCAGTGAGAGCAGTAAAAGTAATTTTGCTCTCACTGTCAGACACCCGATTCCTGAAAGAGATCGGGTGTCTGAAACAGCTTACCTCTTTCATTAATGGATCTCTCTATACTGAGGCATTTATTAATTAATGGTAACCGCTGATTTTCAGCAGTTACCAGCATTACAGAGCTGCAAATAACTGGTCTCTGTCTCATTTTCAAATCTTACCTGAGCAAACTGAAGAGAGATGCTGATTGGTTGCCATGGGCAACTGCTCCAGATAATGTCTGCTCCAGGGCTGATAAATTCGTGTTTAAAGTAAAAGTAAAAAAACGGCAATTACTAGGATGCTTTATCCATCTAAAAACAATTTGGAAGTAAATTCAGAGTTGTGATTATTTCCATTGTTAAATAAAATATAATTCTGTTTATATTGTGCAATTGCACAAAGTGCTCATGTTATTATTTAGACCTTCTGTAGCTAACACCTCTACTCTGATTCTCGTTTTATGTTAATGCATGCTAAATTCCTATTTAATTTGTTTATTAGAGCAGACCATATTCTAAAAGGATTTGTTTAAAAAAAAAAAAAAGAATACTGCAGAAAAGCCAATTTAGAGGTGGCAGATGTACAATAAAGAGAACATAACCTGTAAGTTATTGGAGGTGTATTATGCGGTAGAAACTTGTTGGCCAGTGTTGCACAACAGATTATTGTTTCCATTGTCAGTTCAATGCCAAATCAAGTCTTTGTAATATATTTTAACCTCATGTTTAGAAAATTCATAACAGCAATCATAATACAGCCGGCTATGTTGCCCATGACTGTTGGGATTGTATTATGCATTAGACATCTTTATATTCTGGAGCTAAGTATAAGACACACAAGTGAGAGATAATACTAGAGAGAAATAAACATGGGGATCACAGGTCATAAAGACAAATACTTTTTTTATGTTGACTTTGTATTAATTAGCCAAACTTAAAGCAGATTGAAATTCAATGACTAAATACTCACATATGATTTAACACGTTAATGTCATTTCAAGAGATGTTTTCAATCATTTGAAAAATGCAGCTTTCATTAAAGTGACATTAAAGGCAAAAAATGTTTCCCTCCCCCCATGTAAATGTTAGCACTTACCTTAAATGATGTCTCTTTTTCCGATCTTCCTCTTCTTTCCCCATGTTTTCATCTGTCCCTCCAGCGGTGTGACGTCACTCCGATCCAGCGCTGACTGCTCTGTCTCTCCGATCCAGCGGTGTCTGCAGGCGGGTGCACGCGTCCATAGACTTACCTTGCGTCTCTGCTCGTCTCCCGGCCGAGAATCGGAACTGCGCATGCGCCCGTCCCAAGATCCTTTGCGGCCGTACGAGCAGTTCCTGATTCTCGGCGCGGGAACGAGCGGTGATAACGAGGTAAGTTTAAAATGATTTTAATCGTTTTTTTTTTTTTACACTTCTTGCCTATATCTACTGCATGCTAGCAGTAGATATAAGCAAAAAAAACGGAGGGTTTAGAACCCCTTTAAAGCTGAATTTCAGACAATGAACTAAATACACAGATTAAATACATATATGAGAAATGTTTTATCTAACAAAGCGTTTGTATTTCTGTCCACCCAGTCCTGAGATTTGCCCAGATCTGTCACCCAGTATAGCCCTGCCAGCAGGGAAACCTGATTTTTCTCTGCTGCTGTTAACCAAAACGAACAGGTCTTGCACCTTACCCAGCCTATTACTGTACATTATAACAGAAATCTGCAGACTGGTTGGCTTATCTCTCTGTCTCTCAGCTCTTTCCTTCTATCAGCATGTCCCTTGTTAGCATATCAGCATGACAGCACAGCTGGCTAGCTCTTTGTGCTGCTTCCCCATCTACCAGTCTAAGCTCCTCTGTACAAAGGATTGCAGGAGGCTGATATAAAGTCAAATTCAGATACTTACACTGCTTAATTTAAACAAAATGTCACTTTCATCATGTATTAATGAATACAGGGCTCTATTAATTTGTGTTTTGTATATCTGTCTGGAGTTAACCTTTAAAATAATACCTGGTGATCCTGCCATGGATGCCTTTGGCCAGGCAATTCCTGTTATGGGTTTACAATTGTCTTCCATTTGTGGTCCATTGCCCCTGGTGGAGACTACAAGCAGCTATGCTGACGTACATTGTGCAGGCATATCACGTTCTGGCTACAACTTTAACAAGATGGTTCTAGTTAGACAAAAAATTGTAGCTGTAGTCTTAGGTAGTGATGGGCTGAACACACCTGAATTCGAATTTTAGAACATGGAAAAAGTTTGAATTCGAACTTGAACTCAATATAAGGCTATGGGACAAGAATTTTGAAAATCAATTGTTCCCTTTTTGAAGTCTTATATGCAAGTTATTGGCCATAAAAAAGTGTATGGGGATTCGAGTACTGCCCTGGGGGTCATGTATCAATGCAAAAAAAAACTTTTACAAAATACCGTTTTTAAAGGAGCAGTGGTTTTAACATCACTTAAAAGGGAGACAATAAAAATGAAAAATGTGTTTAAATATCGTGCCTGGGGGGTTCCCTTAAACTGCCTGTGAAGTGGCACATCTGTACGTTGACGAGAACCTGCTGCAGCAAAACTGACATTTATAAAGAAATAAATGACATTTCAATTGCCAGTAATTGGTTTTCCCTTAATCTTTTAAACAACCTTGGGGAGGCAGCCTGTATGAAGAGGCCACATTTTAGGATGCTCGGAACAAGGTTAGAGATTTTTTGGATAAATTCTGGTGCCTCTTTTGCAAACGTTGGATGAAAGTAACAAGTGCTTTAAAATTGGGCCTTTAGTGTTGGCGGTGCCTTCACACTATAACCCTTCAGAGTTATTCTTGACGAGTGCAGGATTGGACCCTGCTCTAAAAATTCAAATGATATTTACCTGTCCTAGGTGTGGAAAAAATGGGCTTTTGGTGTTGGTGCCTCCACACTGTAACCCCTCACAGTTACTCTTGGTAAGCACAGGAATTGGGCCCTGCTGTAAAAAAATTCAAATTATATGCACCTGTCACACAAGTGCCAAAAGAAATTGGGCCAAGGGTGTTGGTGTTGTCTGCACACTGTAACCCCTCACAGTTACTCTTGGTAAGCACAGGAATTGGGCCCTGCTGTAAAAAAAAAAAAAAAAGGTGTGGTGGCTGAACAAGCTCCAGCACTGAGCCCCATCCTGCATCCTTCCCAGCTGCAAGCAGAGTTACCCAGTGTGCCGTGAAGGAAATATAACTTCCCTGACATTGCCTTCCACATGATGGTACAGAGCTGGATTGGACTTATATGAAAAGAAATTGCGCTTGGGAACCTGCCACTGTGGTACAGCACATTCTGCAAATTCACGGCAGGGGCAGAGTCCACCAGATGGAAAGGCAGCAGTTGTAAAGTTAGCAATTTGGCCAAGCTGGCATTTAGACGCTGAGCATGTGGATGGGTGGAACAGTATTTTTAGCCCAACTGTATGTGCTCCTACACAATACGTTATGATGAGATTCCAAGCCAACAGCCTTTGAAGTTCACAGAATCCTTCTTTCCAAATAAACGATGGGTGTACTCTAATTAAAAGTTGTACAAAATGTTTACCCCTAAAACGAACTAGTAGAGAGATCCTTTAGACTTCATTCACAATTCATCATAGGCCCTATTAAGCACCTAAATGTCAATAAAACAGGCAGATGCATATTACCAGTCGCTCGTCAAAGTTAAACTTGTACAATAGCTGTATACTGTTTTATTAAATATAAATGTTGTTTAATTCATAAAGTGAACTAGCAGAGGGCTCATCTGGACCCCCTATTAGTTTACCATGCATATATAACATATTTTGGTTACTTAAAAAACTGACAGCAGCTACTACATGTCTCCAACTGGGGAGTAATTTAACACAGTGCCGAGAGGCATCTGCAAGTCTCTATTCAAATATACATGGCAATAATGTTTTCAATTGCTGGGGGCTTTTTAAATTGCCAGTATATTTTACTGTAGAGTGAAGTAATAGGGGGACAAAAGGAGCCCTCTGCTAGTTTATTTCATGCATTAATCAACTTACATATTAATTTAAGGGGTATGAAGCTATAAAATAAGTTTAAACACTGTCAAATAACTGGTAAAGTATCGGCCTGTTGCATTAATGACATGACAAGGGTATTGTCTACTTTTTTGTAAGGGTCAATTTACGAAACAGCATAAGACTTTTATATCAATCCCCCTTCTAATTAATTGACATGACATTGGTATTGGATTTTAGTGGCCACAGCAGCCAATTTATTAAGTATAAAGCCATGTAATAAATCTTTACAAAAAATAACTGACAACGGGAACTTAGATCCTTGAAGGCAATCCCACAACAAACCAACCAGTGTCTGCCTACACGGCCCCCTGCTGCACCATACCGCCTCGGAGACTTAGCAGTATAACAGCAGACACTAGATGACTAATTACCTGACTCGTTAACAAAGAGATGCCATACCTGAGACAGCTCCCTGCTCTTATTTAAACAGCAACTGCATAGATTGCTCCTCAAGGACCCCAATACCCTGCCGGTTGCAGCGACATTAACAATAGATCAAAACAAAATGCAATCAGACAATGCAAATATAAACCAAAAGCAAATACCACAAAACAAATTGTGCGGGAGGGTGGGGCGCTACTTCCACGCTGCTGACTCCATCTGGATCTGGAACCTTCTTTCCTCAGGGATCCACATACACTCCTCCTCTCCACACCTCTGACCAATCAGCTAAGTGTCCCATCATAACCTTCCTATTGCTAGTGGCAAATTAACCCCAGGACCCCTTTTTGTTTTTCTAAACCCCTGTCATGTACACCTCCGTCTGCTGTTCCAGGCCTGTCCATATTCCAATGATAAAAGGACTTATGTTCAACTAGTAAAGAAGCCAAAAATACCTGTTTTTTCTTATTTTGTTTTCATCATCTGTTAACCTCAGAACATTTGTGGCTAAATTCAGCAGAAGAACAGTAGAGGTGCAGATGGCTCTTTTTGGTCAGGAAACCTACATCTATCTCTCCCTTCTCTTGGTTGTTGGTCTGTACAGCTCAAATACAGCTCTATGAAGCAGGCTGCATGCTGCATCCAATAACCCATTCTAGCAGTAGTTTTTACTAAAATAATTATAACACAGGGAGCAGAGCATGCACTAAGGGGTGTCACCATTTTGGAGTTCCTGGGGCAGCATGATGTCTGAAAATGGCTCTAGTTAACAAGTATCAAAGATCAGATTTTCCATCAATATGGGGGTATTTTCTCTCAACATGTCTCTGAAACAGGAAGTGAGGGGGAATCTCCACGCTGAAGACACAGCCAGCAATATAAAACAGCAAAAATTTGGCACTCTAAACAACATTTTAAAAATCACATTTTGGCTGGAGGTTTACTTAAAATGAAAAGCAAAGTTTAAATTAGGAAGCCAGATTTCACAACTCTGTTACATAGTTACATAGTATTTGAGGTTGAATAAAGACATTAGTCCATCAAGTCCAACCTATTAGGATCTCATTCTAGGAGTACCCGTACCCCTGTATATTACGGTCCCTTAAATTTTTTGAATAATTTTTGTTTTCAATTAGTGGTCATACTTCTCTTTGCAGTGAGCAGTGAGAGAAACAATGAATTCATAGTGCAGGGAAGTTAGCACTATCAATATGGAAATAATCACTAAAATAAGCTTTAATATATTAATGCAGTTTACCTGTCTTCTCAGCGCTTTCTGCTTTGGAGTTGTCACAAGCCTAGCTGAAATTTAAGTTAAACAGGCGATCAAGCTCTATCACCTACAGAGGGGGGCAGGAGAGACATTAGGGGTGTTTCCATCAACAGAACCTGTTACCTGCCAATACAATTACATAGGGGCATTATGTTATATTTTACAAAAAAACATAGGGGTCATTCACTAAGCTGCCGTAGGCAGCCGAGTGAACGACTGACCTGAAGCGAAGTGAGCCGAACTCTGTTCGGCTATTCACTTCAGGCTGGTACGGCTGATTTCAGCCGTATATCGGCTGAAATCAGCCGTACATCGGGTGGCTTCGTGTGGCTTCGGGTCGGCCGAACATGCTCAGCATGTTCGGCCAACCCGAAGTGCAGAAGGAGTTCGACTCAGCCGATCCAACATCTGGATCGGCTAAGCCGAACCTCCGGCAGGCTACTCGCTGCTGTTCGGTCTATTCTTAAAGATGCCGAACAGCAGTGAGTGAATAGCCGAATGCCGCTGTGCGGCATTCGGCTCTGCTGTTCTGCTTGGTCACTCTGTGGGACTAAGCAGAACAGAAAAATGGTTTAAAAAGTAAAAAAAAAAAATAGAAAGCGATTGTGCGGAGCATGCAGTGACAGCTAGCTCATGGTGACATTTTTTTTTTATTCTGACGGCAGCCAACGGCTCCATGTCAGAATAAAAAAAAAAAGCAGGGAAAGTTTTACTCTGGTCGATCGAGCAGAGTGAACCTTTCTTGGAAAAAGTGTTTCTCTCCTGGGTGGCCAGGAGCGGGAGACTCCCGGAGCACCCGGGAGAGTTTGCTGTCTGGAGATCAGTGTCCCTGTTTAGCTGGTAACCAGGGACACTGATCTCTCTGCAAGTGGCCGGAGCCAGCCATGAGATGACGGCTGGCTCCGCCCAGCTTTCAGAAGCAGGCTGTAGGCCAGCCAACAGGCCAGCTTCGGCTTTCAGCGCGTCTCAGTCGAGCCGAGGCATATGCCTTCGGCTCGACTGAGCTGCTCTGCCAACTTCGGGAGCTGTACAGGCTAGGGAATACTCAGTAGAACTGAAGGGGTCCTGGGGCCGAAGCTAGTCGAAGGATCAGCCGAAGCTCCGGCTAGATCCTTCGGCTGCTTCGTGAATAGACCCCATAGTATTATATTGTGTTTGCATGCACTAACATTTTTTTTCAGAAAAATATCGATTTGATAAACATTCGTGCAAATATTGTGCAACATAAAATATTGAAGCTGCCATTTTTTATTCTAAAGGGCCTCTGCTTTCAGAAAATATATAATTGTTGGGGGGTCATTTTCTATCCAAAACGTCAGATTTTAACAAGTGTGTTAACATTTTTTAAAAATCTCCAGTGCTGAATTGGTTAAACATTTTTTTTCAGATTTTTAAAACTGCAGTTTTCATTAAATTAATCCTTAAGAATAAAGTTCTTTGTTCAGATACTTCCTGTTAAGAAGTGACCATCGTATCACAACTGTGCTCCACCCTTTCATCCTTTGTTACCCTTTCACATGTCCCTGATTAAGACTGCAAGTGGCCATGGTGACACACATTGTTCAAGCATAGCTCACCTTTTTTTACTATCAGACAGGAAATGGCCAGGAAAGGTTAGGTGTGCCAACTGCACCAACCCACTGTCTGCCCTTCAGCAGGGAACATTAGCACACATGCCTTGTCTAGCACATATGCTCAACCTGGTGGTAAAGCAGTTAGATACCCTGGCTTCCATGATTTCCTGCAGCAAGCCAGAAGAGTGTGCAGCCACTTCAGGTTGTCATGTCCAGCGAGTGTTAGCCTAGCATGCCTAGGCAACAGCAGCGTAACACAAGCTGCCTGTCAACTACGTGATATGGAATATACCCATATGCTGGAGCCAGACATTGGCTCCTGATTCAGCACACAGGTACTTGTGACCATCTTGTCATCATTTGAAAAGGTACTAGAATGGTACACTCCAACAAGAAGGGGGATCACTAACTCTGGTATTCCTACTGGAGCACACACTGTAATAGACTGGGCACTGGAGGCACAGCAGCAGGACTTCTTGGTGTATCAGGGCCTGGGGGAGTAGTGTGAGGAGAAGGTAATGTACAGTAATGTATGGCAGGCGTCCAGGGGTATGTTTTACCCCTACCAAAACCCTATGTGATGTTGAGGTGTTGTTCTTTCAGGAAACTATTGTCGTCAGCAACTACAAAGACTCAGCGTCCTATGCTTCAGGAAAGGTGCTGTGAATTTTATGGTTCTCTTTCCATAGAGTAGCAGAAGCCTCTTTCGTGGCCATCTTTTTTCAATACAAAGCTGTCTATGCATCTGATGTGGCTGCTACTTCCACTGCTGAATTCTGGCCTAAAATTGTCTTTTTTTCCCCAAGTCAAAATTATTAAAATTGGAGCATTGCTGCTGTATTTAAGTCAAGCTAAACGTAAAATTTAAAAAATCATTTACACATGCTAAATATGTTATGTCGATGTCGCTGATGCTGTCCACTGGAATCATACTGTTCCATTATACCTTATACAGCTTAAGGGCATCTCCTAAGCATGTATTAGAAAGGAATTGTGTGTTTCCCCTGCTGCCCTTGAAGATGTATAAAAAAAGAGGGCCCTCTTCCCTCTGTACTGTATTTTAAATATTTTGCATTGGCACATGTCCCTCATGACAGTGTGCAGCTACCTGTGCTATTTGTTTGAAAATCCCTTACCTACCCTGTTTCCCCTAAAATAAGACCTACCCTGAAAATAAGACCTAGTACTATTTTTGGGAATTGCTAAAATATAAGACCTACCCCAGAAATAAGACCTAGTTGTGACCATTCCCAGGGCCGGTGGTGGCATAAGGGGGAACTTGAAGAGCCGCGGGAAAGAATCAGCGGTGCCAACAAAGCCAGCGCTAGAGGAAGCAAGGTGGCAATGAAGGGAGCAGAGCTGCATAAGCTGATGCCTCCTCTATAGCGCCGGCTCCTATTACAGGCAGAGTGATACCAAATGCACCCCGCCTGTGAGGAATCGATAGTGAAAGTACGCTTCGCTCATTCTGGCCAGCAATTGGTTAGCAAATTGCTCTTGACAAGGTACGGCACCCCTGATTGCCTTGATCATCATATTTTTGTGCATGAATACATGTAGACTTTTCTACATGAACAAATGTGGATTGTTGTACATTAAAAAAAAAAAAAAAATAAGACCTACCCTGAAAATAAGACCTAGTGTGTTTTTTTGAGCCAAAAAAAATAGAAGTAAGTGTCTTATTTTCAGGGAAACACGGTATTAGCCTTGAAAATGGTCTGAATTGATTGTCAAGCTTTGCCCCCCATTGACTTCACTTCGGGATTCAGAATTAAGTTCGCAATTTCTGTTATTCACAAAAAGTTAGATGAATGGCCCATGGATCAAATCAAAGGAGATTCGATGATCACTATTTATTGGAGGTAGTGCTACCGCCACTAAATGGCAGATCCCCAGCTGCTGTTTGTAAGAAAAAAATTATTTAAAGGATTTGTTTATTTTTAATGTTGCCATTTAAGCAGCATTAAGGGCTTATTCACACCAATTACAGTGAGTTCCAGCGCGGTTAGCTGCTGGAACGCACTGTATCGCATCCTAGCTGGCTCCCTGCATTATGGGATAGGAGGGGGGGGCATGGTAAACGGTATTTGTTTACAACATTTTTCGCATCTGTACATGTCCTCCTGACAGTGCCTAGCTTTAACAAAAGCTTGCAAACTGGCCCTGAAAAAGGCCAGAAAAAATAACAAGATTCAGTGCCCATGGACTTGGTGCTATGTCCAGGTTCAGCTAATTTTTTCATCGTTTCGCCGAACCTCCTGCACACCAAACTTTTCCAGTTTCTCTCATCCCTAGTTACAGCTTGTAAATCATGCGGGTATTAAAAAAATCTGTGCTTCGTTCTCCGTGAAAATTGAAAATCATGGCCATGTAATGTGCAATATATATGTTCATAATGTGACTTTGAGGTCAGTGACTATGGACCACCCAGATTCCTCGGTGTTTGGACTATTACTGAAAATACCTCTATTATAATCTGTCCCAAATCTTAGTCATCACTGACCAGTTCTCATAATTTAAACAAGTATAAAAAATCTTCTGTCTTCGGTAAGAGTATACCTCTGCCAGTGACACTGAAATTGTAGTGCTGCTCCATAAAAATAAGCTTATTTTCTATGCTGTTTACTAATTGAAATAACTTTGCATGCATCACTATGGAAACACTAGTCAGATGGTCTCTAGTGGCATATAATTGGGTAATCCATGGTAACACGCTGATACCCAGATATTGCTTTCCTTCCACAATAGCTTTTATTATCACAGGACTGGAGATGGCACATTTGTCCTTGTCTTTAGTATTATGACTTTCTTTTTCCGGCCTGAGCTTTCATTATACTTCATAAGTTGCTATAAGAAACCTTCCACCTTTTCAAGTTCACACAGGAAACAACAAACAATGATTATGTAAATCATACTCGAGCTGCTCAGACATTTGAATAAAGAAAATGTTTCTCAGTGTAATAAATTAATTTTTCTTTTGTTCTGTATTTACAAGGCTAAATTCTTACCATGCTGAGCTATAACCTAGACTAGAGCATCATATATTGTGCCTCAGTTCAGTAGCTATGATAGTAGAAGCAATAAATCAGCAGGATGTATTTGCAAGCATAGTCAGTCACAGGTGTTGCCGGTCTATGGTCATTGCTACAACCAGGGCCGGTGCTAGGATTCTTGCCTACACAGGCAAGGGGCATTTTTGCGCCCCCCCCTCCCCAACCCCCCTGTAAAAACAGGGCATTTTGACAATGCCCCGATGTTTGCGCTATGGTTTTTTTTTTTTCTTCACTTACCTTCGGCGCAGGAGAGCAGCGGCGAGTCAGCGCTGATCCGGTGGGAGGAGCTCCAGGTGGGGTCCTAATTTAGGTGGCCGGCGACTACCTGAGGTGCCGCGCGTGTCAGGATCCTCTGGCAGTCGCCGGCCTGCTAAGGACCCCACCTGGAGCTCCTCCCACTGGATCAGCGCTGACTCGCCTCTGCTCTCCCGCACCGAAGGTAAGTGGAAAAAAAAACATAGCGCAAACATCGGGGCATTTTAACAAGTACAAGTATTTGTTAAAATGCCCTGTTTTTTCCGCCCTCACCCTGCAGCGCCCTCAGGCGGCCGTCTGACTTGCCTTGCGGTAGCGCAGGGGCCTGGCTATAACTTCTGTGGAACTCTTATATTCACTGAAAGCTAACAGCAGGCTACACCTGGGACATCGTAGACATTGCTGACCTCTATCACAAATCCAGTAACTGTACAATAAAAGTGTTCCACATGTTAAATGATTGTCAGAAGTTTCATTTTCTTTTTTAGGTGTCTCTAGTAAGTGGAATGTTGAAAATGATATAGCTGCTGTCACTGTCCTCATAAAGCTCCTTGATAGCTGCCAAGTACTGCTTGCAATTTAGTTATGGTAAATAGTGTTCACAGGTGGTGGTGACTGTGTCCGACTGCATCCATATCAGTCATCTTGGATGTGAATTAGTGCATCAATATGATTTCTTCTAGCTACATTGCAGGAGTTTTAGACTGTTTTCTTATTAGAGACTTACTTGCCAAAAGTAAAAATGTTATATATTGTAGCTTATCAATTCTTAAATGAGGTGGCTGCATTAGAATTATTTTTTTGGCCTTTTTCCTTAGATTCACCTGGTGATCAGGCCAGTAAGTCTGTTATTTTTTAACTTCCTTTAACAGACCAAGCTGTCCAGCACAAGTATCAGATAGAGGGTTCAGTCAAGCCATTTAACACTGATAGGGGTGCTTACAAAGGTAAGCTTTGATTAATGTATGTAAAACCTTTATCTCAAAAGGAAAAATTAACTGCTGCTGAAATTAAAAAAAAAAAAATTGTTGGCTGGAGCTCAGCTTTAATTTTTAGTCAAAGCCATCTACATCTGCTGATGCAGCTAACACTACCCTCTCCACAGGGTGACAATGCTGCTGTCCAAGGGTGGCTCCATTGCTCCTCCATACAGTGGAGTCACGCTAAGTCAGGAAGTATGTTATAAGCCAGTGACGTGCAGTGCCTTCCATGCTGGGTGAGGCATTCCCCAGACCCTTCCGCAGCCCACCCCGCCCCATCCCACCGAAGCTCCGCCCCATCCCACAAAAGCTCCGCCCCATCCCGCTGAAGCCATGCTCCCAACTCAGTAACCAAGCTATGTGTGGAGGAGGGAGGGAGGAGGAAGGGAAAAGACAGGGAGGAGCCTCCTTGTCCCTCACTTTCTCATCAGTGGTGAGGCATCGAGATTGATGTCCTCAGTGTTTTGTTTTGTTTTTTCTGGGGGTTTTTTATATGACAGCTTGGACCAATGGCGCTTTGCCATTGGTTCAAACCATCCACAGAACTCAAGACTCTAACACAGAGCAGAGTTAGAGGCTTGAGTTCTATGTTAGGTTACACAAGCAGTGTGCAAGCCCGCTGCTGAGTAAACTAACTAGCTGTCAAAAGCTGGATGCAGCGCTGTCTTTAATTAACAGGCATTACTCCGTCCATGACAGGTTACACAACGGGGAGGATTTCCCTGCTGTGTAACCTGTTAGAAGCTGCTCTGAATGGAGAAAAAGCTGTCTGCTTCAGACTCGAAGCTGACAGCTTTTTCCTCCATAATACTAGGTGAGGCTCTGCCTCACTAGGTGAGGATCAATAGCTGAATTACCGGCAATTGGTCTGATATTGCCATATGACCTTTCGTAGACAAACTTCAGTGATTGGTCAGTTTTAATTTAAATAGAGCAGGATACAGAAGAGTTCCCTTAGGTTCTGATGAAGGGGCGTGCCCCTGAAACGCCTAGACCTTCCGAACTCACAGGGGCAGAGGACTTTGATTTGTTTCATCCCGTGAGACTCCCGCTGTCAGAGTTTCATATTTCATCGACTCATCAGTTTCATATTGCATGCTTTTTATTGACCGACCTTTTTGTAAGTATAATTTCAGCTGTGTGTCGTACAAATAAATAACCCTTTTACACTATGGAGACGCTCTGTTTTGTTTTTTGTTTCCCAGATCGAGGGTCTTGTTGACCGGTGGGAGCAGCCTCTTTTGTGTATCCACTAACATCAAATTGGGCTTTTTCTTGCAACCGGCGTCGCCGGTATTTGTCGTTTTTTTGTTGCTGTGTAACCTGTTAGAAGCTGCTCTGAATGGAGAAAAAGCTGTCTACTTCAGACTCGAAGATGACAGCTTTTTCCTCCATAATACTAGGTGAGGCTCTGCCACACCTGCCTCCCCTGACTGCACATCCCTGTTACAGGCTGGATCTGCAGGTGAAAATAAAGGGGAAAAAGGAAAAACTAATGCAGCCACTACATTTAAAGATTAGTAAGCTGCAATATATTAATGTTTGTTTTTGGGTTTAGATATGCTTTAACTTGTGCCAGGTCACAAATATTATAGCTCTCAATTGAGATTTGTAGAAACTTATAATGCCCCTCACATCAACTACTGCGTCTCCCTATACAGGAACTTTGATATTGTTCTGGTTTATAATTCTTTACCATGCAGCTTCCAAATTCCAAGTTCTTTTTTTTATAGGTGGTAAAGAGCACTAATGGCTATAAACAAAGTACATCTGTGTTGTTGATAGGCTGTACTGAAGCATATTGTCACTGTCTTTTGCGTTCTTACCTACTAAGCTTGCATATTTGAAAGGGGATGAAGATAAGTATCAACAGAATGTAGAAAGGGCTATCAAGAAAACCTGTCACTGCACTCTGATTGGAGAAAGTGCAGGTGCACTTGAAAGTTTAAGAGCTTGTTCACACCATGTCCGAACCAGATCCAGACCAGAATGTTTTTTTTGTCCGCACCTCAAATGCATCCCAATGTATTGCTATGGTATTTCTGGGATCTTTTCACATCAGTGCAGTCAGTTCAGGTGCAGAAAAATTATATATATATATATATATATATATATTAGTGGTCAGTCTAGGTACAAATGTGGTCAATCTAGGTTAACCTCCCTGGCGGTATAATTTTTGTCTTTTTTTCATGTCATTTTTCGTTCTATTTTTTTTCGAATTTTTTTCGTCTTTGTCGGGTTTTTTTTTAAATATCCCTCCGGTTCTGCCCCCTGTGACGCGTACGCTCGCAAGGGATGGTACCTGGAAGAGGGATGCCGGCATTGGCCGGAGAACACAGCGTGGCTCGAGGGACAAGGTAAGTAAATACTATGCGGCATTCCCGAGTTTAGCTCGGGGTTACCGCTTATGTTATGGAAAAGTAACCCCGAGCTTGGGAATACCGCCAGGGAGGTTAAACAATATAAGGTCAATGTGGTTAAACATATATTGAGGGAGAATTATCAACAAAATCTGGAGCAGTTGCCTATGGCAACCAATCAGCTTCTCTCTTGTTTGTTTAGTTAAGCTTTAAAAATGAAACATGGATGCTGATTGGTTACCATGCACAGCTGCTCCAGATTTTGCCTGCACCAGTTTTGATAAATTTCTCTAATTGTTTCTTTGGGTCTGATTTTTTGAAACAGAATCAAACGGAAGATATTCAAACCTTGTTCCATGATGCTTGGAGACAACTATCTGGGGAGGCTGCAAGTGCGCAGGAAATATTCTAGGTGAAGGAGATGTTATAAGCTAAAAGAAGGAGTATTCTCAATAAACGATTGAAGGTATAGCAGAAAAAGACACAAGGAAATCGAATGAAAGATTACATGGAAAGAAAAGTCATGTAAAATGCAAATGCAGAAGAGAATACAAAAACAACAATCTAAACAAAAGTAGACATTGAACTCAAACAAGTGCTGTGCAGGGATTGCAGTAAATGTCTGTATTAATGTGCGTTGAGTAGACAATATATATTATGAGGATTTCCTTCAGCCTTGTTATTTTGTTTTGATGTTCACTATAACGACTGCACAATCTTCCCTCCTTACCTTCAAAGCAAAATAATTTATTCTAACCTTTTCATTGCTTGGTACATGTATTAAGAACCTTCACCTACAGCAATAAATTATAAAGAGCCATAAAACCATCTTCTAAAATCAGGTCACTACGTAAAGGAGATTTATCAAGCATATTATCAGCAGTACAAGAGGGGTAAACCTAGAACAAATCTCATTTAGGAAACTGTTTAAGATGTATTTCCATTCAGTGTATTCTTAGGACAACACAACTGTGACAGTTCTGCAGATTTGAAACAGATTTGAGACATTTATATAAAGATCTGAGACTTATTTCATATAGTTATGCAAAGATCTAAAATGTATTTGATATAGTTATACAAGGATCTGAGACGATTTCATATAACTATGCAAGGATCGGAGACTGATTTCATATTGTTATACAAAGATCTGAGACTGATTTGATATAGGTATGCAAGGATCTGAGACTGATTTCATATAGCTATGCAAGGATCTGAGACTGATTTCATATAGCTATGCAAGGATCTGAGACTGATTTCATATAGCTATGCAAGGATCTGAGACTGATTTCATATAGCTATGCAAGGATCTGAGACTGATTTCATATAGCTATGCAAGGATCTCAGACTGATTTCATATAGCTATGCAAGGATCGGAGGCTGATTTCATATAGCTATGCAAGGATCCGAGAGTGATTTTTCATATAGCTATGCAAGGATCTGAGACTGATTTCATATACCTATGCAAGGATCGGAGGCTGATTTCATATAGCTATGCAAGGATCGGAGGCTGATTTCATATAGCTATGCAAGGATCCGAGAGTGATTTTTCATATAGCTATGCAAGGATCTGAGGCTGATTTCATATAGCTATGCAAGGATCCGAGACTGATTTCATATAGCTATGCAGGGATCTGAGACTGATTTCATATAGCTATGCAAGGATCTGAGACTGATTTCATATAGCTATGCAAGGATCTGGGACTGATTTTGTATAGCTATGCAAGGATCTGAGACTGATTTCATATAGCTATGCAGGGATCTGAGACTGATTTCATATAGCTATGCAAGGATCTGAGACTGATTTGCAGAAGTGCAATTTAGCCTCCTTTAGCAGCAGCTACATAATCTATATATATTCATACATGAATGTTTACTAGAAATGATAATACTATTAAATTCTAAGACTGACGTCATGCATCACATCATGTATACGTTAGTAAGTCATCTCTTCCTTAGCTTTCTGATATTTGAAAATTAAATAGACATAAATCTATCCTATTATACTTACAACAATAACAAACAATGCAGGTGCCACAAATGCCCATATTGCTCCTTTCTGCAGAGACAGCCAACAGCTAAAAAAAAAAAAAATGCATTTTAATACAGACCTCAGAATATGACTCTTAAAAAGAAACAACAGACAACATATTTATGTTATGCAAAATTAAAGTGACATTAAAAGTTTTTGTTTTACTTTACGTTTTCTATTTATTGTTGCCAGGCTTATTTAAAAAAAACTTTTTTTATATTTTCATTTTTTTTATTTCCTCATTCTCTAGTGGTGTCCAAACTGCTAGCTCTCCCCATCCCACCATGGGTGCCTCCATAAACTAGCGGTGTGTGCACGCTCATGGCTGTGCCCGCACCTACCTGTGTGTGTCCATAGACCCACACAGCGAGCTGCCGGCCATGCCACCACCCTTGTAGTAACAGTTTGACTGACAGCATGAAAAAGCCTATGGCTCCTCTGCCCTCAGTACCCTCCCCTACAATCAGGAAGTTCGGGGAACCCTGAGTATCTTCCAGATCACGGCGAAGGATAGAAGCAGCTGCAGGTAAGTGTGTGTGTGTGTGTGTGTGTGTGTGGGTCAATGTGCAGAGAATGCATTAAGATTTAAAAAAAAAAAAAAACACCCAGCCTTTAGTACTACTTTCAAATATAAAACACTTGTGCTACAGTCAGGAAGTATGTGCAATTAACTTTATCATGGATTTTTTGTGATTCATTGCAGTTCAAACCTACTATCTCCCTAGTGTACCTATTGGCAGGACTTCAGCCTCTTGTATAATTTTACACCATGTAACTTCCCTTTCTCTGTCAGAAAGACAGCAAGGAGCCAATTAAAGAAGAACTATGGGGTTGAGGGTTTTCCCCATAGTTCTTCTTAGGGTAACGGGAGGACACAAACTAGCATCCTCCCGTCACCCTAAGCTCAGTCACCCTAAGCTACAGTTCACGGTATACTGAGACGCCGCAGTATACCGCGAGCTACAGCTCGCAGTATACTTAGATGCCTCAGCTGAAGCGAATCCCGACAATTATGTCTGGATCCGCCCAGCTGCGTGAGTGACAGCTGGTTCTGCTTATCTAGAGCCAGACCCAGCTGTACCCGCCCCCTCCCCCATCTGTTCTGCCAGTCAGCCCTTGAGAATCGGAGCGGGGAGGGGGGAATCCAGCCCCTCCCGTCACGGCAGAGTGCCGTGACAGGATCGAGAAGTGAGCGCTGGTATGTGTTCGCTCACTTCCCGATCTACTGAGCCAACCTGTGACAGTCTCATTGAAAAGCACTCACCTCATAGTTCTCCTTTAAAGGATGGTCTACACTTTACCATAGGTTAGATATTGGTGTTACCTAAGCATCATTACTAGCATGATTTTATGCACTAAGATAGCCTGGTTGACTACAGATATTTCTTGATGGGTGCAAAAATACTACGTCCTTTTTATGCATTTCAAGGCATTTGTAAGAGCTTAGCTTTCATATCACATTTAAATGTTTCAATATTTAAGGACGTTTTGCGCGTTTCCGCATGTACGAATATGTGTGGAAAAACGCTAATACATGAGCGGAGCTTACAGTCATCATTTTTCTGAACAGCTGACTAACACTCTCCTAGCTCGGCTTCCCTGAACTTCCAGTCCAGTACAAGATCACAGGGGACAATCTCTAGCAGCTGTCCATCTTCTAGCTTGGAGAAGGCAAGAAGGAGGGAGGAAAGGGGGGGGCCGGAAGTAGTGCCTTGCTGTGCCTGTGGGAATGTGCAGACACACACAGCTTACCAGCACGCACAAGGGTGGCTCCATAAGACCCTGCAAGGGTAAGGAGCCACTCTAAAACACAATATCAAGGCCAGTGCTCAGGGGACTAGCTGATTCTGCAGGAAGCATAAACTTTTAAACAACAAGGAACAGCATCCATTGTTATTGATTGTAAGTAATTCAGACAGCTTTTTAAAAAGTTTAAAAACCTTTTGACTTTAATATCACTTTATTTATTCTTGAGGTCAAGCCTAACATATACAAATATATTATGACTTAGGTATTCATACTTGTCTCAAGAGCATTACAATTAACCACTTGAAGACCGCAGTGTGAAACCCCCTTCGTTTCCAGGCCATTTTTCAGTATTCAGCGCTGAGGTATTTTGACTAATAATCATTCCGTCATGCATCGCCGCACGGAAATTAATTTTATACCATTTTTTTTGAACTGATAGAGCTTTTGTTTGGAGGTATTTAATCACCACTGCAGTTTTTTTTTATAAAGAAAAAAGTACCAAAAATTTTGAAAAAAAACTACATTATGTTATTAAACATTTATTATTGCCCAATTTTTTGGCTTTAGAGCTTATGTATGCTTGTATATATCAAAGGCTATCATTTGCCAAACTTTCCCACTCCTGATTGCAGGTTGGGGGGCGCGCAAAAGCGAGAGGGGGAAAGAATGTTTTTTTAAATACCCACCCACCCTTATATGGCTGTCGTCTGGCTGTTTATTTACAATATCCAGGTGGCAACCAGTTCAACTGGTGCCATTAGTTATCCCTATCATCTCTGAATTAGGAGGACCTAGCTATATTTTCAAACATGGTTAACAATATATATAATCATGCACAGACAAATGAAAGGGTTTAAAACATATAAGCCAATATGTTAGCTGATTAGTCCTTAGATATTGAATATACATTTGTTTAAAGACACATTTGAGTCACCTAAGCCTCAAAATGCATACTAGGAAGATTTTCCTTCACTCTTTTTCCCAGGGACACTATAGGATGTGATATAAAACCTCTCTAAAGTGAGGGGAAATCTGTTTTATGTGGTAATAATGACAGTATAAGCCGTTAGTGTACAGAAGTCATGTTCTTAGAAGAGAACCCACAGAACAGGAACAGGAAACGCATCACAGGAAACAAGTGCCACAGAGATGAATCATAGAGTTGCATATAAACTAAACATAACACTCATAACAAAATCCACTCTTAAACAGTAATCACTGGAACAAGTGTCCCCATTAGAAAATGTCCCCATACCTCCGGTTCTGGTGACAACTGTACAATTTTGGATTTCCTCTCACTTTGATAATACTCATCAGGAGAAACAGAGTGAGTGACTCTCTTACGCATGGACACACACAGCAATAGAATGCTGATAAGGGCTTTTAAGAGTTCCATACTGTTTTTTAAGTTCACCAAATTATTTATTTGTAAGGGGCTGCTCCTAGACTCTAGAAAAATTTATTCTATGCAGATTTATCTAGGGCTGTCCCTACAATGAGGAAACCTGAGACTTTTGAGACGGCACCTCATTAAGCCACATAGGGGGGTGGCAGGTAGAGCGGCATGTTGGCAGTGCAGCAGTGGCAAAACAATAGCTCCCGGCCCAATCAGTGTCAAAAGTTGCGGGAGGAGCATTCCCCTCCCCTTTGTGAGGTATAGCTGCGGAACAAGGAGTGTGCCTGCCCCATCTAATTGTGCAGAGAGGCGGGTGTGGCAGTCACAGTTTTGAACAGGCCTGGGCGAACTGGGTTCACACCAAGCCTAGGCACATCATTAGTGAGTGTATACATATGTACTGTATGTATATATCTGAGTGTGTATATATAAAGTATATGTGTGTGTGTGTGTGCATTTATGTATGTATGTATCGGTCAGAATACATGAACAGTGACTTCTGTTGATTGGCTGCATTCACTGTTTCGCCTAACAGGCCTGGCTCCTTCAACAAAAGTTGATTTTAAAAAATCGACCTTTGTCAAACAAAGGTAGGTATTGTTTAACATTTTATTTATGTTATTGTTTATTATCTAAAACACAATTTTACCTACGTCTAGGTTCACACCTAACCATTGGGGTAATGCATGCGCATTAAAACATGTGCTGTGCTGCGTTAGTCATCCCATTTGAAATGTATGGGCTTACAATGCACCTCAACGGCTCAAAATGACCTTGAATTGGCAATCTTTCTGCATCTAGGGATAATCATCTATCCTGACCTATCTAAGCTGTTCCAAGCACGATTACATGCAGACATCCACTGAAAGATGCTGCCTCTGTCAGCCTGTCATTAACTTAAATAGGCAAAACCTTAACAGAGACACCTTGCATTTCCTACAGATTCTTGCAGCACAAATGTCTAGCCACAGCCAAAGGCCTTATTCACATGGGTTCCTGTCTGTTTCAATCAGCAGGGTAACCTTGCACAGATGCCCTGCTGATTGTCAC
This sequence comes from Nanorana parkeri, assembly GCF_000935625.1. Lineage (NCBI taxonomy): Eukaryota > Metazoa > Chordata > Amphibia > Anura > Dicroglossidae > Nanorana > Nanorana parkeri. Next base: position 158,912 of record NW_017307246.1, read on the forward strand.
TCACTTCTATGTCATACTTGCTTGTATGTCACTTTTTGAAATCTATGTATATTTAGTTTTTTCATCGAACTTGCGATAAAGGGAAAAACTGAACTAACAGAGCCATGTTAGGTCTATTGCGAGTCGAAAGTAAGCAGATATGCCTCCATTTACATCCAATTACCTCTGATCCCTAACAGTGGCATCACAAGGGGTGGCGTGGGGCGCAGCCCACACCCAGTTGACACCAATGGAGGGGTGATACCAAAATGACTGAAAGTTATTTTAGGTGTCACCTCTTCTGAAAAGTCGGGCACTCGGTCATGGACCAAGAGCCCGACAGGTGAGAGGAGGGGACCCGGCGGCATACCTTATCCCGCCGGGAGAATATCCCCTCCTCTCTCCGGTGTCCATCACCAAGATGGCTGCTGGCAGGCATCACAAAGATGGACGCGCATGTGTAATGACGTAATTGATCACGCGCATGGTGACATCACGCTCATGCGCAATGACGTCACGGCGGGTGTCATCCGTTATCCGCACTGAGTGACACCCAACCTCTGGACGCCCCTGATCCCTTACAATCAGGTCCTCCACATTGGAACTCTGTTTTGTTTTTTTCAGACCTAGACAGGGTAATCAGATGTAAACGTCATGTTAAGCCTGATGAAGGGGACCCTGCATGGCCTAGAAACGTTGCACTTTGGAGATGTGACATGATGCGTGAATAAAGAAGAGTTATACACACTACTCATCAGTGTGCTGTGATTACTCGTTACTGTTTGATGTAACTTCAGCAGTTACTACAGCACCCAGCTTTGCATATAGGGGTATCTGGTAAGGAGTGCGGCAGTATCCCTAGGGACTTTTATCAGGTGTAAAAAGACGCATGTCCGTTTACATCCGGCTGCCTATAGAGTTACATTGGGCTTCCAATCAGATCCACCTGAGAAACACACACAACATCTGGATCGACTGAGCCAAAGCTCTGGCAGATCACTCGCTGCTGTTTGCCCCTATTCTCATAGGGCCCGAAAGGCAGTGAGTGAATAGCCGAATGCCGCAGAGCATTAGGTAGCAAACAAAATAGAAAAAATGGAAACAAATGGAAAAAAAAATAAAAATTATTTAAATAAATGGAAAAAAAAATCAATAAAACTGTTATTAAAAAAAATGTAAAGAAAAGAAAAAAAAACAGAGTGGGGTCCCTCAACCAAACCATACCAGACCCCTTAGGTCTGGTAGGAAAGTTAGGAGGGACCTCTATTTTTAAAAAAAGAAAAAAAGTATGGGGTTCCCCCAAAAGTCATACCAGGCCCTTTAGGTCTGGTAGGAATTTTAAGAGGCACCCCAAGTTAAAAATAATGAAAAAAAGTGTGTGGAGTTGCCCCAAATTCATACCAGGCCCTTAGGGTCTGGCACAAATTTTCAAGGAGGAACCCCCCCCCTAAAAATGGGGGGGGGGGGAAACGTGGGGTTTCCCCTAAAATTCCAACCAGACCCTTGATCCGAGCACAGACCTGGCAGGGCAGGAAATGGGGGGGGGTAACGAGCGGACAGCACCCCCGTTCCTGCCATACCAGGTCACATGCCCTCATCCTGGGAGCGTGCTTTTCCAGGGTCCCACAGTCTGCCTGCAGGTCCCAGATAAATCAAAACAAATGAGCGGAGCCAGCCGTGACATCAGGGCTGGCTCCGCCCAGCTGTTGTCATTTGCGGGAGAACGGTCGGCTTCGGCTGACCTTTCTCCCTGCTTCGGCTGTCACTACGGCTCAACCAAGCCTAAGCATATGCGTTTGGCTCGGCTGAGCCACTCGGCTGCCTTCAGCTTCTGTACAGGCTTTTGTGAATAGCCCGTACAGCAGCCCTTCGATACGACTGAACCGAAGGGCTCAGGCGGCCGAAGCGATCCGAAGTATCAGCCAAAGCTACCACTAGATCCTTTGGCAGGTAAGCGAATAACCCTCTAGATGTTTAGTAGGTTACTCTTGCCTAATCATGATTAATTGGGCTGATTTACTAGTGGAGTTGAGAATTTTCACATAAATTGTATAAATATTCACTTCAGTTAACCATTTAGATAAAAAGCAAATTCTTGTTCACTTTGAATATTTAAACATGTGCAGATGATGTGGCAAACCAACACTTTTTTCTACATTTGTGGGGCCCACCAGACTCTAGGTGACCTATTGATTGAAATATATTTGACTTAAAATGTAAATGTAAAAAGGAGGCACAACACTACTAAAAATTAGGAAAGAACATATGAAATAGAGGAGGATGGAATCAGCCTTATCTGATACAGTCTTTTGGTAAAACCACTAAACTCTAAAGTAATGTTATTTTCTAGGGAAGAGTCTGATGGTGCAGTCTCTGAGGAAGTGTAAGGAGCTCTTAAAGTTGAATACAAATAAACACTGAATTTCTCAAACCAGCTCAGAAGCCCAGGGCTAAGAAGGAAAGACTGCTGCCTCAGGCAATAGCTTTTTCACTTAAAGAGCTGTTGAAAAATTGCACTTTTCTCTCAGCAAAGTTTCAAGTTTTCAGAGGGTGTTAGCAGCAGTGCCAGCAGGGTAAATTTTCTTTTTCAATAAAGAAGCAAATGATTTCGCATAGTGAGAGAGAAAACAGCTCTGAAAGCAAAACACAAAATATGGCAGGCTTTAAGCTTATTTGTTGCTGATGTTGAAGGATTTAGCAAAATAAATATATGTATTTGTATCAGTTTTTGGGAAGGCGGCTCTCCTGGGCATTTGATAAATGACCACGTTAATGCCTGTCATTGTACTCAGTCTATAAACCTGAGAGGGGTTTATTCTTTGTGCAGTGATGGAGTGATCTAATCTCATGTTCCCATGGTACATATTTTGAGAACGTAGGCACATGTGGCATTCTGGCAAGAAAAATGAGTGCCTGGTGCCAGTCAGCTCTCTTTCTACATTACTTATTCTACACTTAGAGATGAAATAATTTCCAGGTTTTCAGTTGTATTGAAAGATCAGAACATAAGCAAGCAAAAGGCTGGAAACTAAGAAAGTCACTTTATCCAGCCAAATTTACCCTACTATTCTTTAGATGCCATCTTAGATATTTTGCCCTACAAAACACTTGAAGGGCAAAGTGTTTTGGAGGGCAAACTTTACAATTTATACATTGTAAATTGATTGCAGATTTCCAGGCAATAATGAAATCCCCTATTTCTCTGAGATCCCTGTTTTGTGGGACAGGAAGCTGCTAATGAAATCTGATATTGCACTGTCAGCAACCATACAGATATAATGGTAGTATGAGAATATCTGAATTTAAATTGTTGGACTTCATTCTCCCAAGCATTGTTGTTTTCTAGGTGTCTGCAGAAGGTGGAGTCCCCTATATGTTACCAGACGGTACAATAATAGTAGAACAAAAGTTTTTTCTCTATCTCAACACAATTCCTTTAATGATACAGAATATGAATTGATTCCATAGTACTCATATATGGGATCTCAAATAAATTAAACACATTAAATCTGTTCAAATTATTTTTCTAAAATATTATGTAATATTATTACACGCATAAATCATTGTGTAGCCAGACAGCTCTGGCTCTGGCTGACAATTTGGTAATAATTTACTTCTTGGGTACCAATACAGCAACAAATGTTCTTGTTTGAGTCCTCAGATAATGTAGTTTAAGAACCCCCTCCACCACAAGACTCATAGGGGTCTATTCACAAAGCTGCCAAGGGCAGCCGAGTGAATGACCGATCAGAAGTGAAGTAAGTCACAATTCTCCGCAGAGTCAAAACTGCACATGAAACAAAATATTTAGGGGGTTATTCACTAAGGAGCCAAAGGATTCAGCCGAATGTTCGGCTAATTATTTGGCTCACTTTGGCTGCAGAAACCCTTCGGTTTAGCTGAATCGAATAGCTACTGTAGGCGCTATTCTCAATAGCACCTACAGCAGTTGAAGGCAACCAAAGTAAACAACTGAATTCAGCCGAGCCAAACTAATATGGTTTGGCTTGGTAAGGCCGAATAAACAGCCGAGGGGGGAATGGTCCACCGAAGCAGTGTAAAAAGTTAAAAGATAAAATTAAAAAAAATAACAGTGTGTAGTCCCCTCCCAATTCAGACCAGACCCTTGAGGTCTGGTAGGAATGTTAGGTGGGAGCCCCGATGTCCAAAAAAAAAGAAAGTGAGGTTGCCCTGCAAAGTCATACGAGACCATTTAGGTCTGGTAGGAATTTTAAGGGGGACCCCAATGCACCCAGATACATATAAGCCAACCTGGATGCAGACCCCCTTGTCCTCATCCCCCCCCCCTCGGCAAACCACCCTCCCAATGTCGAGGGCATGTGGCCTGGTATGGTGCAGGAGAGGGTGCATGCTCTGCCCCCTTTCCTGCTCTGCCAGGCCGCTGCTTGGATTAGGTGTCTGGTATGGGATTTTAGGGGGCCCCACAGTTTTTTATTTCAGTTTTTGGGCATTGTGGTCCCCCTTAAAATTCTTACCAGACCTAAAGGGTCTGGTATGATTTGGAAAGGGGAGCTCACACAATTTTTTGGTTTACAATAACATTTTTCATTCTGCTTTACTACCTCTGAGGTAATGGACAGAATGACCGAACTGAATTAAGAGCTAAACCTACAGCATTTCACTCTCTGCTGTTTCACCCCTTGGGGAATAGGGGTGAACAGCAGGGAATGAACTTTCAAAAGTTCTCTCAAAAGCAAGTTATTTTTATAGTTAATTATTATATAGTTCTATCTATATTTGGATCTTCACAAAACATTTTAGATTTACCTCTATACATTTCCCTAAGTACCATCCTTTCAAACACATCAAGCCTCTTCATACATACTCTGGACAAGGCCCATCATTTAACTTTATACTAAAAACTGATTATTTAGGAGTTTTGCAAAGCTGAACGTTAGTTGTCCTCAGCAGAAGGTGTTTTGAAACTTTTTTGTGGTCTACAGTAACAATCACTGACAGTCATTTTACATGCGTTCATTTTTAAATTAATATTATTCTCTGAATTTACTTTTGTACCAGCTTAGGAGGAAATTTTTACCTGTCAGAATTTATATGCCACTGCAATGAGAAATGTGGGTTTGCTATGACTATTCCCTCCCTTCTACACACACGCACTTGGTTTTCCACTAATTATCCAACAAAGCCCTACATCCTGCATGATCCAGTGCTAGCGAAGTTTTGATTAGTATGTCCCTAGAACTGCAGCAGCATCTATATCATCAGCATAACCCTGTATCTTTATTTGATAAAGATGTGACCTATGGTTTGTATGCTTCCCTCTCTAATAACTTTCTCTTTTTAAATGTTCTCGCTTTTTATTTCCACATATGTTCTGTGTTGTTATCATTGTACATCTATTGTGTTTTCTTTTTTTAAATGCTGTGGACCTTGCAACCTACATATAAATAAAAGAATTGCAGTAATAACAACTACCATATTTTTAGTAGTTCTCTAACAATATAAAACCAGATATATAAGATAATGTCAGTAAGTATTAACCTGAAAAAAAGAAACTTTTTTTTTCTCATCAACATTATTTGTGATCATAACTCTGGCATCCTGCGTCATTTCCTGATCATTAACTTTTAGAGCAGCTCTGTTGACCTCAAGGAAACAGTTCTTGAGACATGATTTAAAAAATATATATTTGGCTAATCTAGAATAAACACAGGTCTCAAGTCCTGATGAATTGTTCATCTATAATTGCTCAGTTAAGTGTATTGAAGCTAGCTACAGGAAGAAACCTGTAAGGGCTAGAAATGAATCAGTTGACAAAACTCCCACTCTGGTTCTCTAAAGCAGACTCTCAAGATGGCATTATTTTATCTCTAAGTTCAAGTGAATATTCATTTGTGTCACCAGTGACTCACAGGCTGCAAGCACCTTCCAAGTTAGCGATTATGGTAAATTAAACTAATCCTTCCTTGGCATTAGGTATTAAGCTTGTAAGATAAAATAAAAGTGCCTTAATACCTTAAAATACTTGGTTGCAAATTCTTAAATAATGTGTTTAAAATGTAAAAGCTTAGAAATGTTTCTGATGATATAGCAGCCAAGCTATTAAAAGCATTCCATTCTATTTTGAAAATATTTAATATATTATGTGTTATTTTTATGTTATAAAATAAACCTGTTATACTGCCATATAGACAACATAGGCAAAATAACCTGGATTTCTTAAAACAGGTACCACTAGTTACCTAAACACACCTCTAGGCAAATGTCTTGGTTTCTCAAAGCAGGCACCTCTAGCATTTTCCAGCCCTGCTCAGGTGCAGCCTACCAGGAGCTCCATGGACTCTGCCTTCATTCTCCAGGATTTCTTAAAGTTAAAGCTACACTGGCTGCACTTCAACAATTTTTTTTCAGTATGTTTATTATGTTCATCTGCTTCTAGTGGTACAATACCAACCATTACATGAATATATATTTGTTTAATATACTTACTTTTCACCTTCTCCATAGCTGCCCAAGGCAGATGTTACAGACACCACGCAGATCACCAAGGATGAACCTGAAATTAAAGTAAGTTTCTCGTTATATGAATAATTGACTCTTTAAGTCTCTATATATCTCTATGAGCAATGCCAAGCGTATATCTCTTTGTTGCAGGCAGAGTATGAATTCACAGGGTTTCTTTTATAGAAAAAATATTATTTCATACTAAAACATCTGGAGTTATAGCCAAAAAAGTATGTAAAATAAGAAATGAAAATAACGTGCACTAATGCTGAGTACATTACACTGACATAGTCAATAATTGTGAGTCCTGTGGCTTATGGTGATGGGATTATGCTTTTGGGTGTAAAGGTAAGCCAGCTATGATATGATAAACATGGCTGCTAAACCTTTAGTGGAAAATTATCTTTGGTTTATTTAATAAGGCAGAGAGCAATGCACAAATAGCAATGTACCCATAGCAACCACAAATAATGTATCCACCAAGAAAACAGTATTTGAATACATAAGTAGCCAGCCACCATTAAGATATGTATAACACCATAACGTCTTAAAAAACAGCGTACTAAGTATTGCCCTGCCCAATGTGTTTCATTGTTTAGGACTTTACTAAGGACTCTCACTCATTTTATCACTGTGGATTTTTATAAGAGCTCCATGACCCTTATACAGTCATAAGTGACAACATACTTTGAATTGAGTTAGACTTGATAAACTGTTTATAAACTGTGTTATAAAGATTTGGTTTGCAGATTTTTTTTAAGCTTTAAAAATAAAGAAGGTATCTTACAGATCTGGAGCTTTTTAATGACATGTTCATGATCCAAGCCTAATAACATGGTATGCAATGTCAGGTAACTTTGCTGCATAAACAGTGAGCTTAAGCTCCCACATGTTTCAGTGTAAAGGAGACCAGCAGTCTCAGGACAAGAATTCTGGACACCATCCCTTGATATTCAAATTAGAGTTTCTCTAGACCCAATAACAAAAATGTTATATATTTTAGCTTACCAGTCCATAGATGTGGCAGTTGCATTTGTTTTCTTTATTAATTTTTCTTTTAGTTTTACCTGGTGATCCAGCCACTAACACACCTTCTGTCCTAGAGTGACAACACTCATTCACTGTACTGTATTTATGGAGGAGCAGCATTGCCCCTTAGGACAGGAAGTGTGCTATCAGGTCACCTACCCCTCTATTCATCTCTGTGGCATAGGAAAGTGGTTTTCTGCAGTCCACAGAGAATGGAAAGTAGAGTAGAGTGCAGTGCAGCAGAGGCAGCATGTAGGGAGAAAGTAGAAGCTCACTGGATTTCTGGCAGAATTAGGTTCAGGGTTTTTTTTTACAATTATTGAACAAATACAAGAAAACACTTTTCAATTGTATTTTTAACATACCAAAAATGAGCAAATAATATTTTTTTTTCTTAGCGATTACATACTCTATAATTATAAGGTACCATCCCACTGGTAAGTGTTACTATTCACTCAGGTGGTGGAGATTGTGTTGTAAAGCACTGCAAGTGTCCTTTTCTCAGTTGAGACATATTGGGGTTCATTTACTAATGGCAAACAGGCTGTTCACTTTACAAGGGATTTTTCTTTTTCATTTAGCTTAATGAATGTGGTGAAAATTCATTTTGCAAAAATACCCAATTATGTGCAAGAAAAATAACAAAAATGGTATTTTCGCTTGCACATGATTGGCTGATGGAAGTCAGCAGAGCTACACCTCATTCACTAAAGTAAGGGAAAATTCCCCTGCAAAGGGAAAATTCCCTTACAAAGTCAACCGCCTATTTGCCTTTAGTAAATCAACTCCATAAAATAACTTCCATAACAGCAGTTGGAGTTATTGATACCATTATTACTACAGCGTATGTAGTATTATGATGTGTCACCTACACTCCCTACAGCGATTGGACCTTGCTTAATGGTCGTGGTGGTTGTAGTGATTACACGAATGCATTGTTTTCCAAAATCGGAGAAGACGGAGATCACCAGCACTCAGTCAAAAGCATTTAATTATTTTGCTTATTTATTGAAGAAACATGTCACCAGCATAAATTAGCCAACATTTCTGGGCCACGCAGAGTTCCTTCTTCAGAGTCTATTACTACAGCCTGTAAGAATTTTTCATGATTAACTGTTCTAAATTGTTAAAAAGGAAAATGTGGTTGGCTTATGTAGATAACTGCTCTTTGCAAATGAATGTTGCTTTTTTTTTTCCTGTGCCCTGCAGAATATGCCTGCAATGGATTACTGCACTGCAGTAGCTTTGTTCCAAAAGACAACAATTCTGTAAAGTGCTGGCTACATCAGTAGGGATGTCGATGCTGACCTTTCCAAGTACAAAACTATATTATTAATATTACAAAGCACAAATGTTGTTTAAGCAGGGGTTCAATTAAACCATAGGAGTTGAAGGTGGCTCGATAAAGAGCTAGGACTGAGGCAGACTGAGACATATTTCGCTGCAAATGCTACTGCCTCTCCCTTTCCTCATGACAGTAAGGGGTTGATTTACTAACCTTATAAACACGCCACGAACATGTATACACCTCTGTAGTGTGTTCCCTCCCAGCATGATCTATGGGTGGAATCTAAACACCTTTGTAGTGTGTACACACCCAGCAGGTGTGTTGTGCAAAGCCAAGCATGAATTGCAGGTTGATGTTGTGTAAATTAGCTCTATGTTGTGTTGCTTGCGTTGATGAATGCAGGAATGTAAATGCATGAGCTAACCATTTTTGTCTAAACTGTGAAGCAGCATTATATATGCATCATGTGCATGATTTTTCCATATATGGCATTAGTGGAAATATGCTTTTAGAGACTTTTTGGTTGATAAATACGTTTTGCTGTGTAAAAATCACACGCACCTAGTGCGTGCGTGTGTTTAGGTTAGTAAATCACCCCCTAAGAGTCTATCCCACTAACAGCAATATGTAATGCCCTGCAGACAATGTGTTATTTTTGTAAAATATTTTTTTATGGTCATATAATAACTGCATTAAAAGTAAATATGTCAAACATGGACGTTGCCAGAAGAACTGTGCAGATAAGAATTGAAGGTAATGAGGCAATATAGCAAACAGACAACCAGCATTTTTTTAGAAAGAGGTAAGCAGCACTTTTGTTTTCCTCTCATGACAGGTTTACATTAATGAGTCCATGGAGCCGTTTAGTTGTAGTATTAGGGTGTTACTTATTTGGTAGTTCATGCCTTTAAAATGATGTCTGTATTAAACAATATGTAAAAGAAATCATTACAACTGTCTACTCCCCCCCCCCTCTTTTAATTAAACAATTGCGGCCCTCCTACCTACAGCCTGCCTATGCCAGGGACAAGCCTGAATAGCTGTGGCACACTGTCTGACAATGACTGATAGCGGTGCAAAGCTAAGGTGTGTAATCACTCAACACGTTGGCTCTGCTTGGTGGACAATACCTCTGTAGCTGAGAAATACAGGCAAATAAAATGTTAAGTTATTCTTGGCTTATATGTCAAACTGATTTGCTCACTAGACTTTTTCTGTAGAGTATTTCAGTTGTAAAACATGCTGATTTTTTTTTTAATCAGCTAATTACTATATGCTCTGATTAAAGAAGTCATAGTTAAATGGAATTTGAATCAGAAGGGCTCTTTATTGTTCAGTGTTGAATAACTTATCTTTAGGAAATATTATTTTACCCTTCATCCAAACTAATTAGATTTTCATGGGTTACCACACATGGGAACAGCTTTAAACTGTAGTCCCCATGACTTTCTATTCATAATGTCTTATATGTTATTTGGTTCCCTCTAAAGAAATATTCAAAATCCTTAATATATTCTTTATAAAGTGCCACTACTATGAGGCCAAGAAGCAACGTAGACTAGTACATAGATAGAATTTAAAGTGCCAGTCTACGATGAAATCAACTTGGACACTAATGCCATACTGTAATAGCAAACACTACAAAGTTCAGTTACTCAGCAGTGACCTTGCCATCTGTGTGTGGCAGAATGGTTTGTCAGTGGTATTGTAGCCCCGTCACTTATGAGTTTCTGTATTACACCATCTAAGCACTGGCCTGTAGGTTTCAGCTCAAAGGAATCCATGTATCAGTTTAGAATAAACAACACTGGTATAATCAAGCCCATTTTTCCACTGCAGAACGCAATACTTCCCAGCAAACCTGCTCCTCCTGTTCCCTGTTCCCCCTTCCCCAAAAAGTGACAACCTTATGTAACATTCAGGCTTCAGTTTTTAGTTAGTTATTCTGTACTTTCTTTAGTGGTTTCTGGGGTTTTGGGTATAAGACTGTTGAGAGGTCCTGAGATGCTTTATCCTTTTGGTAGTGTGTCATCTGCTTTACTGGTGTTACAAAAAAACAGGTAATGTGACTTTTGATGTGTTACTATGTAGTGATCTTGAAGCACAATTCTGGAAATTGTGTAAGGGAAAGTAATAGCACTCATCAATGTTTTATAGACAGTTTCAAAATGTGTAGATTATCTTTTATTATTCCTAGGCAATAAGAGATATAGCTCAAATTCTGGCCTGTGCCTGTTCAAGGAGCTGTATTTGCAGACGTGGTTAACTTAACAGGGAGCCATGTTTTTCATTTGAGTCATATTTAATTCTGAATAACTTTCAGCCATCATAGGTCTCCTAACTTCACACTGATTCAAGGACAGAGATTGCATGACACTGGCAAATAGTAACATTGCGTTATTTGACAGTAGTTCACACTATTTTACATTATGCACATGTTTTGCAATTCCACTTTAATTATAGATATTTCAGTATTGCACAATAGATCTGCTTAATAGTAATACAGTATATGACAGCACTGCATTGATAGCTGAGTTCTTAGACAAAGAAAACCTTGACTGCTGGGAACATGGCACTTTGTTGGCTATGCAATTTAATGTTGGTGTGTTGGTGGGCTTGGGAGACTATTTATTGTACTGCTGGGGTTACAGAAACTGACCTTAAAAACTCCAGCAATCAGGTGAGTTTCCTACCTGTCTTGTATCTATGAGGTCACCACAGGTTTTTTTTTGTGCTTGGTACCTTATTCGCTAATAACTCCCATATCCCTGTATATTCTGTGAATAGAAAACTCATCCAAGGGGCTTATTCACTAAAGGGTTGAAGAATATAGTCGAACTTTGGGCTAATTTTTTGGCTCGCTTCGACTGCAGGAGCTCTTCGATTCAGCCGAACCATAGAGCTGCTGTACGGTCTATTCACAATAGGAGGAAGGGGGTGCTCACTCGTTCCCCCCCCCCCCCCTTTTCCTGCCCTGCCAGGCAAGTGCCTGGATTAAGGGTCTGGTTGTGACTATTGGGGGACCCAACATTTTTACCCATTTTTTGGAGGTGGGGTTCCCCCTTACAATTCCTTAAAGGCCTGGTAAGACTTTGGGGGAACCACACACACTTTTTTTTTCATTTTTAACTCCGGGGGGTCCCTGAGTTAAAAATGAATTTGGAAGGGACTCTCTGGTACCTCTGAGGTAGCAAGCAGAATAACAGAACGGAAGTTTCTTTCTTGGGTTCGGGCACTGTACATGAATCCGAGCGCATCTGTCAAATATGCAGATGACCGCTAAGCCTCATTCCCAATCACTAGAGGCACGCGGCAGGGCTGCCCTCTGTCCCCGCTGCTCTTTGCGCTAGCCATAGAACCCCTGGCCCAAATTATCCAAGAGCACCCAAATGTCACTGGCCTCTCCATAGCAGGTCACCAACATAAACTAAGTTTATTCGCAGATGACATTTTGTTGTTTGTCTCGAACCCGTCCGTTTCCCTACAAAATTTGTTCGCTATTCTCGACCAATACGAAGCCGCATCTGGCCTGAAAGTTAACCCCCATAAATCAAAAGCCCTTAACGTGACGCTACCAACACCAACGGTGGACGCCCTTAGAACCACTTTCCCTTTCGTGTGGGAACCCCAAGCATTACATTATCTAGGCATACGCCTTACCGCAACATATGACACCCTATTTGAAGCAAACTACCCTGCATTATTCACACGCCTCACATTGCTGCTCCACGCCTGGTCACACTACACTCTATACTGGCTAGGGCGTATATCTGCCATCAAGATGACCTATTTACCAAAACTACTTTACTTCTTCAGCGTCCTACCAATCCCGGTACCACAACATAGACTCAGGATTCTGCAGCGCCAAATTTTTAACTTCATTTGGCAGGCCGGCCGCCCACGTATGTCTCGCACCACGTTATACTCACAGAAACTAGGAGGCGGCCTGGGTGTCCCCCAAGTTTCAGCTTACTACATGGCTGCCCAGCTGGCAGTACTCCCGGAGTACCGCGCTACTATAGATCCCCCACTGTGGGTCTCCCTAGAAGCGGTTGACTGCAACCCTTTGACTGTTCACAACCTCCTCTGACTACTCCCCAAGGATAGACAACGATTATCGAACTCTATCACAGGACATTCCCTACGCATCTGAGATGCACATAAATACTCAAATCACATGATGTCTGCACACTGCCTGCTTCTATCCTTCCTCAAAAATCTGGTTTCCCCCCGGCTGTGATTCTCTTCTCGCATTCTGTCATTGGATATCAGGGGATGCGACAGTACTACACAAACTGTACACTGCTGCGGGCCCTAAAAAGTTCCAACAACTTCGTGATTCCTTTAAATTACCGGCCACCGGGCTGTTTCAATATCTACAGATCAAGCATTTTATCTCTGCGCAAGTACCCTCATTCCCTACAGGTCCAATGTTCACCTCGTTTAAATGAACCTGTTCGAATGACCCCTTTGCACCGGGCCTAATCACCCAAATCTATGCCCGGGCGCCCCCTAATCATAGTTATATGTTAGCCTGGGAAAATGATCTGGGCAGTCCCAAAGACGAGGATAGCTGGAGCACCATTTGGGAAGTGACCAAGTCTAGCTCGCAGAGCATGCAGGCGCTGGAAACCGACTATAAGCTCCTCTTCCACTGGTACCTGGTGCCTAGCAGGCTGAGGACGTTTACTCCGGGCCACACTGGTCAATGCTTCCGAGGCTGCGGGGAAGTGGGCTCCTACATTCATACTTGGTGGCACTGCCCCACTGTGCAGTCCTTCTGGACCAGAGTCTTTGCCTTTATGTCCACAATCATGGCTCTCACACTGACACCTGACCCAGTGGTTTATTTTGGTTTTGTGCTGCCCTAGGCAAGACTAAACCCGAGCACCCCCCCACCATTCTCTAATCTAATCTGACAGGTTGCAATATCAACGTAGCAGGATGCTCCAGTTCTACCTTTTGCAATAGCCACTTTCTCCATTTCTGGCTTGATGGGCTCCCTAGTTCTGCAGCTACAATAACCATTCTATCCTGCCCTGCCATGCTAGTCTCTAGTTCAGCTGCAACACCGATCTTCTGCCTTAATATGCTGGGCTGTCTAATTCTGCAGTTACCCATCTTCTGCCTTGGCCCGCTGGGCGCTGTAGCTTGCCCCGCTCTAGAGACATCACCCTGCATGTAGCTTATAGGCTTCACTTCCCCGGACTCACCACCACAGAGGTGCCGATGAGTATGATGACATCTGGATCTCAGCCCTGGGGTCCTGCGGAAGCTCCTCCGCTGCCTGAAGTCAGAGATTTGGGTGCTGGTTTCCCAGGGAGGTCCGGCGAACGAACTGCCAGTACATCCGAACGAAAGTCACACACACCAATACATTGCACAGCATGTTGACCAGGTAGAGGAAGGAGCTGCAGCCGGCATAGATGTAGTAGTAGGCGGCATAGGTGGACACGTTGGTCCCCAAGTCAAAGAAGAACCAGTTCCAGGGGTACTGGCAGTAATTTATGAATAATTTATAATATTATTTTTTTTTCTCTTATCTAACTAGTTTGGGGGCAGCATTTTTTG
>NW_017307246.1:173446-192553 GCF_000935625.1 Nanorana parkeri
CCCCCCTGAAAAGTGCCGCCCTAGGCAAATGCCTAGTTTGCCTTGCAGTAGATACTACCCTGACCTGACCCAGGTGTGTTTTGTAGCACCAGAGTCATTTTAAAGTGTATCTAAATCCCATAACATTGGATAACATTGCACTTTACTCTTCATTAGATGTGATGTCTGCATTCATTTTCATTTTGCAGGCTTTTGCCTTTATTTTCACCTGGAGATCCTGCAAGTAACAAACTTTTTACTCAAGGATGCTACTATTCACTCTACTGTATCTATGGAGGAGTAGTTTTCTCCCTCATAAGACAGAAAGTGTGCAAGTGTGTGACTATAAAACACATCCCCCTCTCCTCATCTTAACATAGGTGGGTGATGTTCTGTAGTCAACAGAAGTAACCTTGGCAGAGCAGATAAAAATCATTTAGAGAAAACTCAACACTTTTCATTGTAAATTTAACAGAACAAAAAGGAGCATATTGTTCATGGTTAGGGTTTATATATACTTTAAAGGCACTATTCTAAGAAGCCATGGCTTTGCCATTTCAGAATTGAATCTGGATCTGAGTCATTATTTGGTTAAGGCGACTGTTATTATCTGACGTCTAACACATATGCTCCTTAGCAGTGAAAGCTGTATCCATGGATATGGCTCCCCATTGTAAAAATTCAGATTTGTACAAAAAACAATGTGAATGACTCCATTTCAAGTATCAGCTAAGTGATTTTTCTCAGAGCAGCTGGAGTGAAACTGCAGGCAATGAGCACGCCATACTATTTCAAAGTTTACATAATAACAGTAGGATGTAGAAGGATGTTTTCCTTTACAATGATTATCCTCCCATCTCCAGAACCTGTCTGATACCTTATGCTTCCATTAGAGCTGTTGAATATAGCAGATTGTTCGCTTTGTACAAGCAGCTGCCCCTCATTCATGAACTACATATTCTTGTAATGCAGAAAGCACTAAAGAGATGATATTTACTATTCCGCCTTACTTTTCAAGGACCCCCTCGAGTCTCTGCTTTCTGGAGAGCAGAGCCAGCTGCAAATTGCTTTAAAATAAACATGAAACAGCTTCTCCTGTTTGATCGCTACCCAGAAAATCGGACACTACAATCTTATGTTTGCCGTGCTGACATACAGCAGTAGCAAAATAAAATTATTATTATTATAATTCTTATAATGCAATTATTGTGACAAACAATATAATGATTTATCTGTTAATTTAAAAAAAACTTTTTTTTTAGGAATAATTAAAAACCCCATTGGGTTGTATGCCATTTTGAGGTATTTTCTTTCACTTGCTGTCCTGTAGACACAACAGGAAGTGAGAGGAAATATTTCTAAATATAGGACAGTTGTCACTGGACAGCTATGCCAATTGTAGGAATTCCCTTCTGTTTCTGTTCTCGCAACTAGACAAAATGTGGGACTTTCCATCACTTTCAAATCAAGAAATTAAAAAAAAAAAAATTACATGTTATACTGGGCACAGGGTCAGACTTCCATAGTCAGCATTAGGCCCATGTCACATTTGCAATTTTGTGGGAGCGATTTGCAGCCTTAGCTTTTTGTTGCAAGGAAAAAATGAATTGCAATCAATGAAAGGTCTGTGGTGCAGAAATTGCAAGTAATTTTTAGCCCAAACATGAATGCAGCATTTTAAACTAACTACACAATTGCCAGTTTCAATGGCTAGTCATGTTGTCCAACCTAGATGCTCATGGACATGGCACACCAGACATATGTAGCTGCATAGATAAGCATTGCAGTCAGATACTGTAGCAAATCTGTATCCAGCTAGAAGACACTAGAGAAAACAAACAGAAAAAGTTGTAGATGCTTCAGATCTCTGCTACAAAGTTGCTAGTGTGACATGGCCTTTTCTTGGTCAGCTCCCTGCTTACTGGATAGGAATTCGTTATGATCAGGGGCGGACTGACCATTCGGTCAGTCAGGCACTGCCCAAGGGCCCGCGGCCAGTGGGGGGCCGGTAACTGATCCCCCACGCTCAGCCGAGTGAGGGAAGGACAGATATCTGTACCGATCCCCGCCCGGACTTCATGCAGAAGAGCGGGCGGAGACGGCCGGAGCCGCCAGCTCGGCCAGGTGGGAGGGGGGTGTCACTGATCCCCCATGCTCAGGGGAGTGAGGGAAGGATGGAGATCTGTACTGATCCCCGCCCGGACTACATGCAGAGGAGGCAGACGAGCGGCCGCAGACCCGGGGGAGCTGCAACACCAATTGTGGTGCGTTCCAGAGCAGTAGCTGCTGGAACGCACCGTAATCGATCAGAAAACTTCCCCCTTCGTTCTGCGGCGTGGTGGTGCATTGAGGTCAATGGCACCGCAGCCACACACCCTGGCCACACTGCGATTAGACACGTGGGAAAACATTGCCTGCGTTCCTATTCAGTGCCAACGCAAAAAATGTGTAATGCTCTATTCTTTGCATTCACAGTGGATTGGAACATAGGCAATGTTTTGCCACGCGTCTGCAGGCGGGGGACGTGGCATGCGGTGCCATTTACTTCAATGCCCCGCAATGCCCCCTCCCGCCCCAGAAGTTTAGTGTGCGATTGCTGTCGGCAATCGTAGATAATGGCAATCGTGCAGCGCGATAGGCAGTGGTGGACAATTCTGTAACTGTGCGGCCATCCGCGCTGTCACAGAATCGCCCACCACTGCCGATCGCGCTGCCGGTGCCATTATTTTGTAATAGCACCCCAGTCACACCGGGCATGTTGCGCGGTTTCCCACAGCAATATCGCTCGTGCAATTGAATACAATCGTGCCTAAAAAAGCCACGTGCCGTGTTTTCGCAAAAAAAGGTACATGTGCCTTTTTTTAGCGATTGCCGCAGCGATTGTGCAGAATTGTGCAGTCCCAGGATCGCCCATATCTGAACCTAGCCTCAGTTTTTGTGATATACTTATACACACTGCACTTTACTGTGAGTTTTATTGCCTTTTAGGGCCCAAAAATATGCTTGCCCAGGGTCCAAAGTGAGATCCGGTCTCAGCCTCACCCACCATTATTGGAGGAGACATGGCACATTGCATTTGTAAATAGATTTGGCTGCCATAAGGAGCCACGCTTGCTGGGGACCTCATGGCAGCCTTCCAGGGAACCACAGTGGCATCTGTTTACAGTGCTGGCCCACACATTCTCCCTGCTGTGATCCTCCACATTCGTACCTGCCCTGCTGCGCTCCTCCGCATCTGCCCTGCTGTGCTCCTCCGCATCTGCTCTGCTGCGCTCCTCCGCACATGCCCTGCTGAGACCCTCCGCACCTGCCCTTGCCGAGTCCCTTCTCACCTGGTTGGACCCTCCACATCTGCCACTGGTAAGTCCCTCCACATCTGCCACTGGTGAGTCCCTCCACATCTGCCACTGGTGAGTCCCTCCACATCTGCCTGAGACCCTCCACATCAGGGGCCTAGCCTCCTGTGGGGTGGCTTGCTGCACCTACCCGCTGGACCACAGTCTGACTACTTGTGAGGACCAGAGATGTTGTTGTGTATGTGGCATTCTAACTGCCCAGTCTGCCATGCATTGGTTCTGGTCTGAGGTCTGCCATGCATTGGTTCTGGTCTGAGGTCTGCCATGCATTGGTTCTGGTCAGAAGTCCGCCATACATTGGTTCTGGTCTGAAGGCCGCCATACATTGGTTCTGGTCTGAAGTCCTCCATACATTGGTTCTGGTCTGAATTCCGCCATGCATTGGTTCTGGTCTGAGGTCTGCCTTGCATTGGTGCTGGTCTGAAGTCTGCTGTGCATTCTGTCATTTAGCTCACTTTCCAAATTGCCGATATTGGTCTAGATTTTTAATTCTCCTACCTATTCCACTGCAATTCACCTGCTGTTTTGAAAATAATGGGAGAAATAATTTCTGTAACACAAGAATATTCATGCGGGTGAGGCTTGTGGATGGGAGGGGCTTGTATATGGGTGGATACCGGCACTCCAAAGCAAGTTCAGCACGTGTTTATTAATGGTTAATAAACACGTACTGAACTTGCTTTGGAGTGCCGGTGTCCATCCTTTACTGATATTTTGTCGGAAGCCATCCGCTGACACCTGCTGCACCCAACCTCCATTTTTGGAGCAGCGGCTCTGAGTGTGATGGGTACACAGACTGTATCTTGTATATGGGTGGAGCACAAGGGGGGCCTCCTAATCTCGTATTGCCCAGGGGCCCCATGTGTTGTCAGTCCACCCCTGGTTATGATGCTCCTTTATTAGGGGTGGAGAGCTGATATAGGAAACTTTATCAGTAGACCAGAAAATGTGTGCGGCACCTTCCTGGCTACACAGTGTGGCAAAGGAGTGTAAATCAAAGACTAGCTGCACGCAATAACAAATACATCGGAAGGAACACAGTAAACATTTTTTCATTTAGGTCCTATGCACACCTGCGAATGAGGCCGATCGCATGAGTCTCAAACTCCTCCGTGACAGTCACGCCATCTGCTGTGGATAGGGGGTGCTGTATAATCCAGTAACCGCTGCCATCATCCTCAGCTGTTCAAAAGGCTGTTCTCAAGTAATTTCACATCCTGTGATTACTTGTGGACAATTGCACCTCGATGCAAACAATCTGCTTCTAGGCGTGGTCATCCGCAGGTAATCACAGACAGTGTGATTACTTGCCAACAGCCTTCTGAACAGCTAAGGCCCCATTCACACTTGGCGATTCGCAAATTGCGCGATATCACGCGATTTTGAGCGATATCGCGCGATTTTGAGCGATATCGCACGATTTTGCACGATATCGCACGATTTTGAGCGATATCGCGCAAATGCTTGCATTGAAAAGCATTGAATCGCGGCAAAATCCGCTCCAAAAAGGGTCCTGCTGTAGCGACGCACGACCCGCGACAGCAGGACCCTTTGCCCCATTGCCATGCATTGGAGAGCGATATCGCACGGTAAATAGCCGTGATATCGTGGGAATTACCGCGCGATAAATCGCTCAGTGTGAATGGGGCCTAAGGGTGGTGGCAGTTACCATTGCATCCTACATCCTGTCTGGAGGAGATTGAGTGAGTCTTATGGAGTTATTCATAAGACTCATGCGATCTGCCCCATTCGCAGATGTGAATGGGATCTAAAGCTGTATAGTTGGCTGATTGCCTAAAGTTCTGTTAAAAAAAAGACATACTACTAAAAGGGAAATTCTATAAGAGACAAAAAAAAAAGGATAAAGCTGAGATGTAACATTTTTGAAAACTACTTTTCTTTTAAACAGAATCTAAGCTCTCATAAATACACAGAATAGCATTGCAATCTACTTGTAGGGATTGAGAAGGAAAGTTTTTCTATCAATCAAACATCTAAATTCTTTGAGTGCAGGTTAGAAAAACAGCCTGGCTTCTGCAGACAATAGACGGCTCTTATTTTAGGCACTTTGATAAAAGAGGCTTCCTATGTCCACTGACACAGATAAGGGCAAGGTTACTACAGTAGCTATGCTTTCTATTTACTCATTGTGATAAATTCCCTCCAACTCTACCTGCATTTTATTCAATTAAACCTCTTTTATTAGTGAAGGAGCTGACAAGTGTGGTGTCCCAATTCTTAACCTTTCTTGAAGTTCACAAGATTAACATCACTCTATTCGATAAGACTTTCTGAATAGAATTTAAAAGTAGATGACACCAGCTTAACCCTCAGTAAATCTCAATCTCGATTCATGACCTTTCTTGAACTCAGGCTAAATATTTTATTGCAATCTTTTTGACTGCCCTGTACTGTTGAGGATCAAGCAATGCATGTTGATCAGTGTGAATCACTGAAATCTAGCACCAGAAAAGTGGAAATATGTTGCATCTTGAGCAGAAGCCTCAAATGAGCTGTTTTATATAAAGCGTTGCTAGGGAAACACTTGTCAAAAAGCAATGATACAGACGTTTTATGAACTGTATAGGCATCCTTCTCTCTATTTTTGTAATGCCCTGATTTGGCTCTGTAGATATTTTTCCATACAGTGTTTGCATGTCACATATGGTAGACTCACATTTTTATAAAACTAAAATAATTTGCTATGCTACTCAAATATTCATTCCCTCTCCATCTCTAAAGATCAAGGGTTCACTTAGCAGTATTAGAAATGTATGGATTCTACAGCATCTGTGCTAGAATCAAATATATGTGTTAACAAATGTAATAGTGATGGGCCGCACACTTCCGTGTTTAGTTCGAATTCGAACTTTAGAACATGGAAAAAGTTTGAATTCAGACTCAAACTCAATGAAAGTCTATGGGACCCGAACTTGAAAAATCAATTGTTCCCTTTTTGAAGGCTTGTATGCCAGTTAATGGCCATAAAACGGGTATGGGTATTCGGGTACTGCCCTGGGGGACATGAATCAATGCAAAAAACACTTTTAAGAAATACCATTTTTAGGAGCAGTCATTTTAACATTGCTTAAAGTGAAACAATAAAAATGAAAAATTCCTTTAAATATCGTACCTGGGGGGGGTCGTCTCAAACTGCCTGTAAAGTGGCACATCTGTACAATGTATAGAACCTGCTGCAGCAAAAATGACATTTATTTAACTACCTCCCGGCCAGCCGTTGTGTATACACGGCCGGCCTGGAGCATCTTGGATGTAACTGGGCGTGTATACGCCGCGCGCACGAGCGAGAAAGAGGAATAATTTTAAAAAAACTATAGAGCCGGCGGATCGCTTGTATGGGGTCCCGATATGTGCGCCCCCCCACTCCGCGGCCCCCCTCCCGCTGTCACGCTGATCCCGGGCTCCGCTGTGCTCGGCGAGAGCCCGGGACCTGAATAGTGGCTCTCTGAGAGGGGATTAGAGTGAGGTCGGTTCACCATCTCCCTCCAGTCCCCTATCCGCTGTCAGAATGCGGAAGTGGTGTGTATTACAGCACTTCCGCATTCTCGTGTCACTCTCCAGCTTCAGATGCTGGAGAGAAGCTGATGAAGCAGATCTCTGCTTCATCAGCTTCTTCAGGGGGGTCCTAGGTGACATTAGGGGTCTTGGAGACCCCTGATGTCTCCATAAAGAGGACCTGTCACCTCTTTTGCTATCACATATAGGGGTTTCTTAGCCCCCTCTGTGATAGCAATAAAGTTAAGTGAAAGAAAAAATTGAATTTTTTTTAAAGTTTCCCCCCCAAAAATGTTTAAGTTACACATAAAAAAGAATTTAAAAAAACAATGTTTTTTTTTAAAGTCCCCACCCCTACATACACGCATGTAAACATGCGTCAGGTGCGCATACCTGCGAAAACGACGATTGCGCCCATTACGCCGCACATGTTACATATCGCCGCGGACGTCGCAGTGAGAGCAATAATTTTAGGGTCATCAATCACTGATAACACTAAACTGATGAGCTGTAAAAGCTTTTAAAGCGTCGCCTATGGCCAATTTTGGGTATGCTAGTTTTTTGCGATTTCGCGAGTGCGCACAATTTTTAAGCTTGACATGTTTGGTGTCTATTTACCCGACGTGACTCCGTCTTTTATATTTTACCAAAAAAGTGGGTAATATTTGTTTTATAACATAATGTAAAAAAAACTTTAAAAAAAAAATTCAGTAATTTCTCTGGAATATAGTAAAAAATAAAACCCCCCAGTGGTGATTAAATACCACCAAAAGAAAGCTCTATCTGTCCCCAAAAAATGGTATAAAATTAATTTCAGTACAGCGTTGCATGACGGAATAAATGTCAGTCAAAGTACCGCAGCGCTGAATACTGAAAAATGACCTGGCCAGGAAGGGGGTCTAAACACCTGGTCTTCAAGCGGTTAAAAAAATGACATTCAGAAAAGAAAAAAAAATGTGTGGTTCCCCGTCCCAAACAATACCAGACCCTTTAGGTCTGGTAGGAGTGTGAGGAGGGACCCCATTTAGAAAAAAAAGCATGGGATTCCCCCATAAAGTCATGTCCTTGTGCCGATGGGGACAAGGGCATCTTCCCCACAAGCACTGGTGCGGGCAGGGTGGCTTATTCACATCACGGTACCCCTTTAATAAAGGGGCACCCAGATGCGTCCCCCTTGTGAATGAGTAAGGGGTGCTTGTACCCCTACCCATACACTAAAGGGTTAACATTAAATGTAAATTAAGAAGCCAGACTTTTAGGAAAAAAACTTTAATTGAAGAAAAAATGCAACAAAGGATTTTGACAAGTCCTTTATGGTAAATATAAAAGAAAAACAAAAATGGATCCACCGACGTAATCCTAAGGTCAATCACGACGTCCAGCGTGCACGACTCCGACACAACAACATTAAAAAATAAAAATAATAAAATTAATTTCTAAAAAACCCTGACGCCCGGCGACCCAACCACACGCGACAAACTCCCGCCACAAAATGAATAATCTGACAGATGCCGGCACAATATAAACAATTGGGTGGAGCTAGCCGCTGGCTCCGCTCAACTACTTACTTTTGGCCGGCACCTGCCCGAGTCTTCTAGCAGGTCCCAGGCAAAAAAAAGCAACTGGGCGGAGCCGACAATGATGTCATGACCAGCTCTGCCCAGTTGTTGTTGTTTAATGACAGACCGGCGTCCCCAGGTCATTTCAGGACGTTGATCTGTCATTAAAACTGGGCGGAGCGAGCCATGAGATGATGGCTGGCTACGCCCAGCTGTCATTTGTGTGAACGGTCGGCTTCGGACGACCTTTCTCCCCGCTTCGGGTGTTGCTACGGCTCAGCCGAGCCAAAGCATATGCGTTCGGTTTGCCTGAGCCATTCGGCTGCCTTCGGCTGCTGTATGAGCTATTGTGAATAGCTTGTACAGCAGCCCTCCTGTTCGATTGAACTGAAGGGCTCAGGCAGCCGAAGTGAGCCGAAGGATCAGCCGAAGCTACGGCTGGATCCTTAAAGGAAAACTATGGGGTTAAGGCTTTTCCCCATAGTTCTCCTTAGGTTAACGGGAGGACACAAACTAGCGTCCTCCCGTCACCCTAGGCTCAGTATACCGCGATCTCTAGCCTCGCGGTATACTGAGATGCCGCAGCTGAAGCGGATCCCAACAATTATGCCGGGATCCGCCCAGCTGCGTGACTGACAGCTGGCTCTGCCTATCTAGAGGCAGAGCCAGCTGCACCCGCCCCCTTCCGTTCCGCCAGTCAGCGCTGAGATCTCAGGGATCGCTCATGAGATCTCAGGGAAAGGCATTTTCCTCCCCTGAGATAATGTGCATGGTCACATGTGCCAGAGTTTCAGGAAGTAAAGCGAGAGTTAGGTACCTGCCCTTAGTTAAGAGTCCACTTGCTTCTGAGCAGCCACACACGCAGAGCTTTCTGTGTCTCTCTCAGTCCCTGAGAGAGACACAGAAAGCTCTGTGAGGGAGCTTTCTGTGTCTGAGAGGGAGCTGAGAGAGACACAGAAAGCTCTGCGTGTGTGGCTGCTCAGAAGCAAGTGGACTCTTAACTAAGGGCAGGTACCTAGCTCTCGCTTTACTTCCTGGAACTCTGGCACATGTGACCATGCACATTATCTCAGGGGAGGAAAATGCCTTTCCCTGAGATCTCATGAGATTGAGATGAGATTTCCCATCAATGCTCTGCTGATGTAACCTTCCCAAGATGCAACGCTTTGGCACATTACATAATTTGTGCCAGAAGTGGACCAGGAAGAAGATGAACTCTATTTTTCTTTACATTGAGGACTGTTGGTAAAGCACGAGTCACGAAAGACGGCGCAGTAACGGTGTCCCATCAGACAAAACATTTGGGGCTGTCTGTTACAGCCAAAAGCTTGCGGTTAGTACGCATTCTATTAGGGGGATGTATTGGCCTCAATACAAACCCCAGTAAAGCATTATTCCACCGAATATTGGAAGTCTCTGCCACCTGCCTTCAAAGCGGAGCTGATCACTACAGAGACTTTAATATCTATATTTTTTTGCATATATATTTTTTTTACACATCATCAATTGTTATTCACAACGATTTTCGTTTATATTTTGGTTTGCTCACATATTTGATATGTCATTTTGTAACATCAATACACATTAAGGTGTAAAAGAGTAAAGGATTTTTATTGTTTTAGATATTTGATACATAAAGACACCTAGAAAATATTTGACCAAAAGCCACTTTTCAACCGTATATATGTTCATTTATTAGCACAATGCCGTGTTTTTTTTAACAGTGCCTGTATTCACGTGGTATATATACCTTCTTTGTTTCATTGTTCACTTATTGTATTTATTTTACACACTAGCGCTGTTAAAATCGGTTAAAACATCTTCAGACCCAGTGGTCTATAATACAGCAGCTTTTATCTTTATATCACATTTTTCACACCTGCCCTAAGGGTCGACACGTTACACCTAAGGCCCCGTTCACATTGAGCGATTTATCGCGCGGTAATTCCCGCGATATCGCAAGGCAATGGGGCTGTCGCGGGTCATGCGTCGCTACAGCAGGACCCTTTTTGGAGCAGATTTTGCCGCGATTCCATTCTTTGCAATGCAAGCATTTGCGCGATATCGCGCGACAAATCGAGACGATATCGCGCAAAATGCAAATCGCGCAGTGTGAATGGGGCCTAATAGTTTGTCACATTGGTTGGACACTTAATATATTGACATTTTACTTTGTGTATTGGCAGTATTTAATTTTAAGTAATGTGTTAAGAAACACAATATTTTTCAAATCAGACACCTGTATGAGATTTAGCTAATTGAACTCTTAGCGCTGCTTATCTTGCAATACCAACTTCTATTATTTGCTCCCTTTTGGTCTGACAAATATATTATTGACATAATTTTGCTATATCTGTTTGACAAAAGCAAAAAAATACCTGCTGGTCCTGCCCGAAATCTTATTAGGTGAAACTTCCTGTGATCCCTACCTGTGTTTCTCTCTTATCAGTTACATTGTTTCTTGCGATCTATGGAGACCACTAAACACTTTCCTCTATTTTATAAGTTAAAAAAAGGGACCCGTCCTAGGGAGACAACACTATTTCCTCATAGATACAGTACAGTAAGTGAGTGTTGTTACCCTAGGAAAGAAAGTGGGTTACTGGCAGGATCTCCAATTAAAATTAATAATTTAAAAAAGCCAGTAAAAACGAATAGAGACCCAAACATTTTTGGATAGGTAAGCTGCAATATTTTAGATTTTTGTTCTTAGGCTTAGAAACA
Organism: Nanorana parkeri; assembly: GCF_000935625.1. Lineage (NCBI taxonomy): Eukaryota > Metazoa > Chordata > Amphibia > Anura > Dicroglossidae > Nanorana > Nanorana parkeri. The sequence goes on from NW_017307246.1 coordinate 184,581, forward strand.
CTTTCAGGGAGTCCTGGCATAATCAAAAAGCTTCCCCTAATCGCAGTTCTACTATGTGAAGATTTGTCTCTCGGTAACATATTATAATACACCAAGGTTGCGCCAGGTAAAAGCTCTAATTAGCCTAATATTGTTCCAACTGTTCTTATATTGCTCCTGCTGATGTTTCAAGCTACGGGCCACATAATTAACCTCTTGCCGTCCGCCCGTTAAGAAAAAACGGACGGACGGCTGACTACTACTAGCTAAAAGTAAAAGCTATGCAAAAATCATTGAACTGAAAGTAGTGTCCCAGTGCTTCTTCTTTTTGCCATTGTTTCTAGCTGCCAGTTCCTTTATTCCAACCCTGTAGTGACAAACTCCCTGAGCTGTTTTTTAAGCACGGGAAGACTTAAGCTGGCCATACACTTTACAACCATCGCACGACTTTCATTGTGCGATGGTTGTAAAGTAATTAAAAGCTTGTACGATCTGCCCATCTTGGATAGGCAGATCGTACTTGCGATCATCGCAAGCCTGCCACGCTGAGGGGATGGCTTCCGATGACTCCAATGCCGCATGGGCTAGTGTGCGCTTGCGCACACCGGCCCGTGCGGCATTTGTTTCCCGAGAACGCCACCAACCCGACGAAAATCATACGATTCTCGGGGGGTTTTCAAGCCTGCTCGGGAGACAAAAGACATGCGACGGTCGCACGCCTTCCATACACCTGCAGATTATGGTACGATCGCGGGATCACCCGCGATTATCGTATGATAATCGGCAGGTGTATGGGCACCTTTACACTCTAAGATGCACTTTAAACAATAAACTGTAATTGCACATTCAACTTGATTGCCCACTTGTAGCTTCAGCGCAGGTAAGGTAGGTCAATTGGCTGCACACTAACTGGCAAATCCACTAATAATGGAGGATCGCCCTTCCTATGGCGTGGGTACAGAAAGCATAAGAAAGCATGGCAGGAGGGCATAGCACATGGAGATTAGAAGACAAAAAAAGTATCCTAGGGAACTTTATTGTACTTTTTTGTTGGGGGGGGGAGGTATATTTTTACTATAACTGCAGTTACATTTTTTTAATCTTGTGATTGTTTTTTTATAATAATATGAATGTACATACGTATTGCATAGGTATTCAGATTTTTTTTTTAATGCAATGGAACCCTTAATTTTTCAGGAATCTGCATTTTTTATTTCATGCATGCTTCATAAGGATTGTTCTGGTCATTTGTGTCTCCTAGCCAATCACTGGAAAGTACAGACCAGTGATGCATGCTGAGAGAGGATATATATGCTCAGTTAGGCTAATGCAACAGTCTCTTCCCTCCCCCAGGCCTCCTTGGGGGGGGGTAGGCTGCTGCTTAGAGACTGAACTGGCTGGGCCTGAAGCCTGGGGACTAGCCTGATACTGAAACTGGGGCCTGAATCTGGAGGTCCAGTGGTCAGCTACTGGTTCTAAAGATGAACATAGACAAGGACTTCTAAAGTACTGCTTTGCCTGATGTTTTTGCCGGTCTGGCTTAAAGGTCCTAGTCTGTGATGGCAGCAGTTACTTTGTTCTATTGCATGAAAGGAGTCTACCTCGTCCTGGATGTCCCTGACCCTATCCTCTCTCCCTGAAGTCCAGCAATAAAAGAGATTCAGCTTTTATCTACTGTCTGGACTTTGTTGGTCGCCACTGGAGGTGGTAAGTGCTATTGGGGCAGTCAGGTGCTTAGAAATCCCTAGACAGGCTAAGGAAGACCCGATCATCCAGCGGCTCCTTAGGGGGTGAGCGCTACATATGCATGCTGATCTGTGCCATAAAGCCTTCTGTGAAATGAAAAAAAACCTTTTAGATCATGAAAATTGCAAAAAACTAGGTAGTGAAAACACTGCATTTGTTATTCTTTAGTGAATTCACCTCAGTGGCTACACAAGCCTTCTTGACCTATGTGAGATAAAGACTAAATAAAATTATCCTGTGTACCCTTTGTCAAAAATTGATGCATAAAATGATACATACAGTACATATTCTACATATGGCAACCATTTTACAAAAGATCCAAATTGCAGAAGGAGAAAAAAATGTAATTTGTGCTTTTGATTTATAACAGCTGCCCGATCACCAAATTAAATTTTATATGGTCACAGGAAAAGTTACATTTTATCTATTGTTAAAATGCAAAATCATAAATTATTTTCCACATTGAATCTCCCTCAGTTATAGCCTACTCCTTTTAATCAGAACATTGAGGTTTGTAAACTCACTTAATGAAGAATCCTACAGGATTGATTTCTTATGCAGTGACACATATTTGCTATGCTCTGCGAATATGCACTGCTGTTTTACCATATTACAGAGCCTGCCCTCTGAACTACATAGGTGCTGAAGTGGAGGATTTTAGGGAGGCACCGGCATTACAGGACATGCCTAGCAAATGTAGTCCTTAAAAACACTTAAATCCTGTCCTTAAATGTACGTCCTCCGCTGGAAGTGGTTATACCAAGAACACAGCTGCTGCTGCAGCCGTGTTCTTGGTAACATTTTAAACAGCAAGCAATTGCTGTTTAAATACAAGTGATCTGGCGTCTGTACAGGCGCCGGATTACTTGTACAGTCCTGCGGCATGTGTCACACCTTCTGCCACCGCCGGCGCCAACGTCGGCTTCCCACGCTCCACTGTCCCCCGCATGAGCCCGAGACTGGCACGGCGGGTCTCCCCTGATGGATTGGAGGGAGATCAGCAGGCTTCCAGCCGCTGATCTCTCCCTCGATCACTGGACCCAGACGTGATCTGCATTACATCACTTCCGGTGTCACAGGGCACATTCTTCGGCTCCTAGAGGGCCAGAGCCAGAGCTACATATTCCATGCTATAAAGTGTCTCCCCTTTCCATCTCAGAAAATGTTTTAAGAAAGTGTATCATACCAGTTTAATTCTTTCATCAAGTCTTTCATCAAGTTCATGTTTTCCATCAAAAAGGCAAAATAATTTTGATTACATTTATTAATAAAAGTAATCCTTTAAATAAATTGAATTAACTTCTAGTGTACAAATGTAGTGGCTTACATGGTGTCACAATCTTCATAATCTAAATACTGTATTCAGCAAAGCAACTCTTGTTACAGCTCAATTAGTATCACTAGAAAACCAGCATTTAGCAACCCACTCTACATATTTTAGCACTGCGCGTAAATGGTTAATGCTTTCTTCCTACACAAAATATGTTGTTTCATGGTCCTACCAATATATCAGTGCCAGAGTGATTTATGAATCTCATAACTGCCCACAGGACCTCTATGAGGGACATAAAAGCAATGCTATTTATCGCTAAACAAATAGAGGCTTCTATAAAATAAAAAAAACATGAAATTTTAATATTCTATATCAATCTATAAAAAAACTTGGCTGAAAGTTATCTCTACAAAGTCTGTTTCCATAAAACTGCAGTATGTGCAAGGAACAGTAAAAAAAAAAAACAGTAACCATTTCAGTAGCTGCTAGGGTAAGTAGGTCATTCACTTTACTTATAAGCAGACCTAAAACCATAGGGCCCTAGTGCAAAATTGGGGATTTACTATATATCTTGCATGTTCGACCCTGGACTCTAGAAAGCTTTAAAATCTTACAGTATAGAGTTTGCACTGGAAACTACAATTGCTTCAAATAGTGAGCTGTGTCCTCTAACCTTCCCTTGCAAAGCCACTGGGGGGAATTTACCAAAGCAATTGGAAAGTTTTAGCCTCTTAGATCATTATGTGCAAATCTGTCTTTTAACATGTGCCCTTGTTTTCACCTGAGCTTGCACCACATTTCCAACTGCACATGTTTTGCCCTGTTTTGCCCAAAGCTTGCACTACTTTTGCAACTGCACGTGTTTTGCCAAAAGCTTGCACTACTTTTCCAACTGCACATGTTTTTTGCTCCTGTTTTGACCAGAGCTTGCACTACTTTTTCAACTGCACGTTTTTTTTGCACCTGTTTTGTACCTGTTTTCATCTGCCCTTGTTCTGGGGCTGAATGAAACTAGAGCATCACCTAAGAAAGCAATCACAACTTAAGAATCCCCATGACCACTTCTTCAAGAAGCAACAGTTGAGCTTTTTGCCTGAAGTTACAAGTCTTCTTTCCTGGAAGTCTATTAAACCTCATTTATCAACAACATTACACTAGCATCATAAATCTGGTGCAAATATATTCCGTGCAAGTTCAAACACTCGCAATTGCTATGATAAATTCCCCCTATATGTCTAACGAAAATTACATCTAATATCAAGGCTTAGACTGCATTGATAAATAAATAACGTGGAAAATTTGTCACTTAAAGAGATAGGACCGAAAAGTGGAGCAACTCCCTTGATAAATTTCCACCACTATTTTTAGACAATGAGCTGTGGAGATGAAAGACATACATGGGGTTATTCACAAAAGGGTGAAGAGTTTGGAGAAGACAGGAGAAGTGAACAATCTAGGACAACATAACTGAACTGGAAAGTGAGCTGATTTGGATAATTTCTCCAGTCCAAATCAGCTATGTTGTCCTAGATTATTCACTTATCCTGCCTTCTCTAAACTCTTCACCCTTTTGTGAATAACGCTGATAGTTTTGAGGTCAGAGCTCCAGCCAAAGACTCAGTTTAGTGTCACCCATTCTATTACATCCTATTGCAGGTCTCTCTAGCTCTGTACTGCTGTGTCCTGAGAGGCTGCCTCACAAGCAAATCCAACCATAGAGCTGCACGTTCCACTTTTGCAGTGGAAGTGGATGTACACTTCATTATAAGGAAGATGAAGGTAGAATTTACATAATTCGGACATTATTGTATTAATTTGCTTGGTCATGCTTTATTTCCAAACATACTGATTTTCTACATGAGTTCAATGTCAAGCAAAATGTATGTGTTACTGCAACATTATTTAATTATTTAAGCTCTCCACACAAGTTACAATATGATTGTGCAATCTTCTTTAGATCTACCGACAACTTTGTAGTGTAAGGGCATGCCCGATTGGATACAGATTCATTGGAAAGATTAAGTAGGTTCTTGTATTACATAGTTTTGGTAAATCGACTCTTGATTATGCAAAGATTGAAAGGTCACTTTGTAACAGGTATGGTGACCCTAAGGCTGACTCAATTCAATTCGGAGTTGATATTGGTGGATTGAATCGCCTGCAGTACTGAGATGCCTGGGAGCCCCAGGAGCACATGCTATTTTTGCTAGTTATAAAATATTGATCCAAATGGCTGTTTTTACGTTTTGCATTTTTGGATTAGGTACAGACACGCTGGGGGTCTTCAGCTGCCTCAAGCGAGTTTGGGTTTCTGGTGTTTTTCTGTACCCTTAAGGAGGAAGGGGATACCTCCAAGGCACAACTGCACTTGGTGTATTAACTGCAATATATGTGCCATTATGGGAGTTCTGTTAAAGTGGACCTTTAAACATATCTTTAAAATAACAACAAACACAACCTTTAGAAATGTTTAGTAATGACAATCTACAAACCCAAATACGTCTAGATAATTGCCGGCTTTGTATTCTTTGCATACCTTGTTTCTCTTTTCTTCCCCAGTCTTCTGACAGTGGCCATGTTGAACTAAGGGCAGGGTACTAGCTCTCCCTTTACTTCTTGGAACTCTGGCACATGTGACTAGGACATGTGACCATGCATATCATCTTAGGGGAGAAAATGCCTTTCCCTGAGGTCTCATGAGATTACAGATGAGATTTCCCAGCAATGCACTGCTGATGGAACCTTCCCAAGATGCAACACTTTGGCACTTACATAATTTGTGCCAGAACTGGACCAGGAAGTAGATGGACTCTATTTGTAAGTAAATTAATAACAAGTTTGTTTAACTAATGAATGTAAGATTTTAAAGCAGGGGGTAAAGGTCCACTTTAGGCTAGCTATACATGACTTGAATTTGAAAAGTCAATTTAAAGTCAACTGAGCCAGGGTGGAAAATTCTCAGCAGAACAGTGACTGTATCTTATCTTATGCAGTGACCATCTGGGTATTCAGCCAGGGTTGGGTGACGGGGCTGTCTGAAATAATAGCTGGCAGTGGAGAATCCTCTATCCAAGTTGTTTAGCACGGATGGGGGAATTGAGTGATTTTTCTTCTCATTCAGCCGCAGGCTGACGAGAGAAAATCTATATGTGTATGGTTAGCCTTAGACTTAGCTACTGTAGCTATAGCTAGCTTTAGAGTTAGGAACCTCACTTTGCAGAGGTGCCTTCACATGGCAGTGTGACCTTGCATGTATTTGCAAATTTAAACAAAAAGCTCTGTTTTTTTAAAAGAATTGGCTTACGTCTTTAGGTGCTGATTGCTGGGGGAATATTATTGATATTTAATTTTCTGAATAAAGGTGTTAAGTTCAAACAATACACAAATATGGCAAACAAAGTAAACATGCAAGCAATTCAGTTATCTTGAGCTCTTCTTTAAGGTTGGTTGTTAATTCATCATCTGGTTTCTCCTGTCATCCTAATGCCAACAGGGATGCTTAGTGGAAATAACTTTTTTCTAGGTTGCCAAAACCTTCAGTAAATAAAGACATGAAGACAACCTTGTCCCCCAAAGAGTTCCTTGTGAATATGTGTGAATTGTGTAATTTTCATTTCCTGTAAGCACATGGCAGCTGAAAAAATCAACCTCCTCATGGGGCTGACCACCTCACAAATAACATTGTCTTAGTAATACACTGATGGAAAGGTTACAGGCGAGATTAAAGCATAAAGAGGATAAGGAAATTAAAGGTCAGCCAGGAATATCCAAATTGGATAGCAGTAGAAATGCATAGAAATTATAGGCATTACCAAAATGTCTTACTGTATGATAGTGACTTTAAAGTATTCCAATTATGATTGCACAGAGCCTGTGTTATTTTTATAATTAGGTTTGATATAGCTTTCAGAAGTGGGTCAGCTAAAGAGCAATGTTCACTGGAAGTCATTTGTAGAATTAGGCACAATTACATACACGTGTCCATTTTATTCCTTCATAATGGTGCTTCTTAAAATTTAAGCAAAATACTTTTTATAAAACATTCTTTGTACAATGCATGATCAGATTTTAAATTGGTGTCATGTCTTGGCTTAGCAGACATTGAGATATAGTTCTGCAAGTAAAACACATTACTATTCTGAAAAGAAATTATGCAAGAATAAATGAGAAATTAATTTTACATGAAAAAGTTAACAAAATGATGGATGGGCAGGTTAGCTGGTGCCAAGTTACTAGCCAAGGTATGCCCATTTTCCTGTCTGTCATTACTGTCTTCTTACTGGTCATTGAAAAATCATGTAAAGTGGACATATCACTATCACCACTATATAACCATATACCCACGGGGATCGGTAAATGCCGGATAACTGTAGTTTGATTGCTTGAGAGTTAACAGTTACTCTCAAGCAACACATTTTTTTAGTGTGCACATGTCTATCAAGCAACCGCAAAAGAAATTGAGGACATAGTAATGGGAAGTTCACTGTATTTACAAACTATACATAGTAACAACGTTATAAAAACATTAACATGTTTTAGCATATCTAAAAAATTTAAAAAGCTGAAAATACTATAAATTAATTCTATATAAACCAAAAGGAGCCAGAACCAAATTAATTTTTACATTTAAATGAGGGTTAGGAAACAGCAGGGTTAACCAGACGTGCAATTTTTCCAGAGATCTTAAAGTCTGCATATTTTATTGTACATCTCACTAACTCTTAACATCATCCCCTCCTGGTCTAATCTTCAGAGTCTAATTTTCAGATGCATATCTGAAGGATTAACATTTTTGTAGAAAAATAATAAAATAATGCTGATGATATAATGTTATAAATGTCACCAGTTAGATCTGGCCAATCAAAGAAGGACCCTGTCCAATTAACCACGATTTCAAGTAAGAAACCTGTTCTTTTTAGTTTAGGGTTTTTTTAAGCAATTTAGAATTTGGCTAGGGACAGGGGAGTGGGGGGGG
>NW_017307246.1:192746-212206 GCF_000935625.1 Nanorana parkeri
AAGAGTATCTAATCCCAAAACTGTAACATACTGTATCTTACCAGACCTTAAATGTTATGGCTGCATTAATTTTCTTTTTTTCAGGCTTTTCCCCCTTATTTTTTCCTGGTAATCCTGTGATTAAAGCAGCAGTAAGGAGCATAAAAGCACCACACCAAAGGTATAGGTGTCCAAATATATTTTTTTTATCACAGAAGTCAAAAGAAAACACATAAGTTGTCTTTGTTACCTTTGATGAAATATACCTACACCTACCCACACTTCTTACCAGGGCCGGACTGGGACTAAAAATAGGCCCGGGCATTTTAGACTGAGCAGCCCAATCAACGAGCCGGCCGTCAGGCATAGCAAACCGGCCCGAACACAATCTAAAAAAATGTAGAGGCCTAACTTCCCTTATTTAAGGCCTGAATACAACATCCATCCCAAAGACTAGTGAGAAAACCTAAATTGCTAATAGGGGCCCTCACAATGAGGGATGACATCTGGTGGGACTTGGTCCTGGAGAAGTTAGGACTCCTAAACAACCCTAAGCAAAAAAAAAAAAACAATTTCAGACATGCAAAGAGGAAGGATTTCTAATAAAGGTAATAGCTTGTAACTTGTAGTGACTGATTTAGGGCAGACTTTTAAATGTTTAAAATTAATAACATATTTAATAAAAAAATTAAAGAAACTATGAAGAAACTATGAATTCAAAACACAACGCAAAACATAATTCCCTCTGCACTCCATATACCTTAAGTGGATTAGAGATTGATGAATCAATTCACAATACACCAATATACTTGGAGAAGGTAGCAGTACTCAGGCTAGCATCAATTGTCCAGTTATCTTGTACCTGCACAACTTCGTCAGAATCACAAAAGATTGAGTGGCTTATAAATGACAATTGCTGACTTTAATGTGTTACTGACATCTCTTTGATTTTTGAACATACACAAGAGAATCGCTAAGGCTGGGATGTACTTAAGTGAACTATGGCAAGTCAGGTGAATAATTGATGTCTTTGCAGTACAAGCAGATCAACAAATCAAGATTAGCCATGTACTGTTTCATTATTCCAATGGCAAATTGTGACTTATCAATCTGAATGCTGAATATTCCCTAGATTAATAGCACTCATTGGCAACAACTGTTTCTACAGAATCAGCTAATTACAATAACTACCAGAGCTTAGCTACTGTCTTTGTTAGCATGAAGTAATATTTTAATTACTTCAAGCCACCCTTTTGAGGTTTATGTAATTAGATGAGAAAGGAAATAGGGTATCTTCACTTTACTACCACTCTCTGAAATATTGAACAACCACGTTCAACATAGCTAAAATTCATTTTTGTTGCTGCTTTAGGCCTTTGAATGTAAAACATGTAGCTTTCACCCTCTGCTTTAAAAAGTTTTGCTATTACATTTGACTTTTTGATCTTCTAAAGTATAATACATATTATTAGAATAGTATGCAAACTATTTAAGTGTGAATATTATACTAAATTAATGTAATGTTATTTATAATCCCTAGCAAAAGTGACCTGGGCATCTTCAGTGTGAATACATAATTAAACCAATATATTCTTGTGATGTAAATACATTCTAATTAACATTTGAGTAATTGGAAGGTGGGTTAGGGAGAAGGTGATCTTGTAGACTATAGGAAATTGTTGGGAAATTGTTTAGTTTCCTCTACCCAAAACTATTTTAGTTTATTTTTTATAACGAGAATGCAGAAAAAAAATGCAGGAACAGCTATTGTTGAGTGAAATCATCTAGCAGCTCAAGATTGAGCTGTTATAGTAATCCAGGACTCAGTTCTCCTTGGTTCCACTTGTAGCTGACATGGACGTTTGGTACTTAAATGTGGCAATTGATTGGCAATTGTGTGGTTCTCTGGCCCCTTCAGACAGTAGTCTGTTTTCCTTACCTAGGTGCTTACTCAAGGCAGCAAAGGAAACTTTTCTTCTTTAGACTCCATTCTAGTAGTTAACTGGCTTGTTTTATTTCTTTCATGTTATTTGACGTTGCTATTCATTCCCTTTTCTCATTTTGTGGATTTTTTTTTTGTTTAGTTTTTTGCTCTGATCTTTTGTAATGGATCTTGCTGAGAGAAATATCACATGTATCAAATGTCCTGTGGATCTCTTATTTATTTGTCATTTTAGATTCCACTGGAACTTATCGGTGGGTCACTAGTTTTATACAATTATTGATTGTCATAATATGTTGATGTTAGTGTTAGTGGTCTGTTATTATGGGTTTTACTATTTAATGTTTGATTTTGATAATGTTCACCCATAATTCTGAAGTGTGTATTCTCCTCTTTTCCTCTACTTTGTTTTTAATGTAATTACATGGACTGTTTATTAGATACCAGTGCTCCTAAGTGTTTCCCCCTGCCCTTCGCAGCGTGCTATTTTAGTGGGGTTGGTGTTGGATCACAACCAGCTATAACTAAAGCTGAGTAAGGCAGAAACACATCAGCACTTGTTCTTTGTACAGATGCATGTGGAATAAAGTTTGAAGTTCTTTGGAAGGTTCTACAGTTTTTTAAACCTACGTTTACAATCTCTCATAGTTTTTGGTGCCATTTGGTGATGTCAAGAACAGATGAGGCCCTGTATATTAAGAAAGTTTACCACCACTGCTTTAAATAAATACAGCACATTTTGTGTGTGTGTGTAAATAATTAAGATGCATATCAGATACTGCAGCAGCTTAGGATTGAATGGATGAAACAATGGTTGGGCTTGACACATGACTACTTATTGTGCTCCATACAGTAAAACTAGTAGTTGGAGCTAATCCATAATATTTACATACTTAGCCATACCACTGACTCATTTATTCTGCACCATTCAATTCTGTTTCTGGAATTATGATAATAGTGTGAATAAGATGCTGGTACTATGTTTCAAACAGGCACAGTCTCATTACTGCTCCTTAGAGCTTTGTAATTTCTTTGTAATTTATTTTCACCATATAGCTGGTATGCTTCAGCTAAAAGAAGAAAGCTGTGCTGCTAATTAGGATTCATATAAAAAACTGCAGCAGCCTAGGGTTGAATGGAGGAAACAATGGAGGGGCTTGATACATCTTTACTCTGGATCAGCCATAACTACCCATTGTGCTATATAGAGTCAGACGTGTATTTGGAGCTTATCCATAATACTTACATGCTGAGCTATACCACTGCTCCCTCAATAATTCTGTACCGTTGAAGTATGTTTCTGAAATTATGGCACCAGTGTGCATGAGATGTTGGTAATAGACAGGCACAATTGCATTGCTGTACCATAGAGCTTTGTAATTTTTTCCACATAGCTAAATCAATATAGCAGTTATGTTTCAACTGATACAGATACAGGATTTATAAACAATTTGAGAATGCCTTCAACTTAGAACAAGACAGGTTTGCTCTTATTCTGATAAGTTTGTTATCTGAAATGTTTAGATGTTCGCACCAAATAATTGATTTATTTTCTAGAATGTTTTATAATAAATATATCAGCATAAACTTGCTGCATTGAGTAAAGAGTGAGCATTTCCCAATGCAGTAATGACCTGTAATTACCCAAAGATTAATTAATAGACATGTGCGATTCGTTTCGTTCCGAATCGAAATTCGGCCGAATTTTCGGAAATTCGGACGAATTTTCGGAAATTCGGACATTTGGATGTATCCGAATTCCGAATTACAGACGTAACGAATGCAAACGAATCCGAATTTCCATTTCCGAAATTCGGTAGCGGTAGTTCGAACGTTCGTTTCGTTTTCGGTTCTTATTCGTTTCGTTCGTTGAAGCAAAGTGACATTAGAGAAGGAGAAAAATATTTTTTCCCCCTCAAATGTCACTTTGCTGCAAACGAACTAATGAAACGAATAAGAAACTAATAAGAAACTAATAGGAAACGAATAAGAAACGAATAAGAACAGAAAACGAAACGAACGTTCGAACTACCGCTACCGAATTTCGTCCGAAACCGAATTCCGAATCCGAATTGACTTTCACACCCGAATCCCGAAAAACAAAATAAACACAAATCCGAATTTAAATCGAAACGAAACTAAACAAATTTTTTGGCAGTGCACATGTCTATTAACCTCCCTGGCGGTAATCCCGAGTCTGGCTCGGGGTGAATTTTCAATGCTAGGAGCGGTAACCCCGAGCCAGACTCGGGGCTGCACAGAAAAGTGACTCACCTTGTCCCTGCGATCCCGTGGCATCCTCTGCTGTACGCGGCTCGAAAATGAAACTAAAAGCCGGCATCTGACTTTTATTTTCGTCTGAGCGTCACAGCCGGCGGGAAATTCAAAAGTGAAAAGTTGCAATATACACAGAATACACACAATACAATGTAATCTGCTATGATTACACTTATATATCAAACTATTTCTCTTCAATTTTGTCCCTAGAGCTTTGTCCAGTGCCCTGCCTGACACTTTTTCACAATTATAAGAAATTATAATATAATAAATAATTATAAAAAATTATAATAAAATAATTTAAAAAATGGTCCAGTAAATGGGAATTCTGGGGTCGTTGCCTGATCCGTACCACAGTAAATAAAGTACCAAGTTCGCACATCACTGAGCTCGGTCGCAGAATCCTCGCTGTCCTCACTTTCAGTGTCTGTTGAGGAATTTCCCAACGAATCGCTATCACTCAATTCTGCAAGTAGTTCTAATTTACTATCGCTGTTTTCTACCTGGTCTAAAACCGCTTTTGACCTAAAACAGCGACGATTCTGCGACCGAGCTCAGTGATGTGCGAACTTGGTACTCTATTGACTGTGGTACGGATCAGGCTGCGCCCCCAGAATTCCCATTTACTGGACCATTTTTTTAAATTATTATATTATCATTTTTTATAATTATTTATAATTATTTATTATATTATAATTTTTTATAATTATTAATAATTTATTATATTATAATTTTTTAATTTCGTGTTTCAAACTTTATCATACCTGGGATGTCTACTGGACTCTTGTTTGGACAGATTTAGGTGAGTTATTCCTAAGATTTACTAAGAATTACAGGCCTACAATATAAACAACAAATTTCCATGCAAAAAATTGTACCGCTTTTGGTACAAAATTCCTGACATAATCATACCGCCAGGGAGGTTAATTAATGAATCTATAGGCAATTATGGATTATTACTACACTGGAAAATGTCTCAAGCAGTGACTAGTTATTGAGAAACTCTATAGAATATCAGTCATGACTGTGGTTATACTGCAAAGATAGAGTGGGGAAAAATTAGAACCAGTCAGTTCCTACTGCTGTCTGGTGCTCTGCTATAAAGATTTCCCATCACTTACTGTCCATCTAAAAACTGTTTCACCAGACAGAAAATGAGGGTAAATATCAAATAGAACAGGGCAGAATAGGGCAGGCTGGAACACCTGTAAGTTTTATACTGCTGTCTGCGTCCCTTGGTAGATGTTTCCTCACTTCCTGTCTGATGAAATTGTTTTCAGCTTTTTAACAGAGCACTGGATAGAAATAAAACCTGACAGTAGCTCTAATCCTTCTCCCCTCTCTCCAATGCTAGATTTACACTTTAACATCAGTTAGTATAACATAAATATGCACGTACCCCATCCGATTCCATAATAGTAAAGATGCTTGCTCTCCTCTGAACCGAACACCTTGATCACCATGCTGTAGAGATGCAATCCTTCCACCAGCATCCACGCAAAAGCACTTAGAAAGAAGAAGTGTAGCAATATTGCTACAATTTTGCATGGCAGCTGAAAAGGAACACATGGAGTACACAGGTTAGATGTAAACATCACATATTCTAATTTCTTGTGGTTGACATCTCTATTATCTTTTAAACTGTTCACCTCATTCTGGGTTTAGATAAACAGCCACATATGTTCCCAAAAGTAGCTAAAGGTTAACTACTAAATGCAAAATATTAATGATGCCTCCAGCTTCAGATATGATTATATGTCAGGCTATTGTATTATAAGAATTGTTACTTTGCCAGTCACTGATGCTCAGAAAATTCAATTTCCTGGACTAAGGGCAGATACAGGAATATGTAGGATACCTATATTTAGAAACTTAATGCAATAATTGCTGTTCTGTTTTAAAAGGAAACTATGGCTTGGGTCAATTTTTTTTTCTTTTTTCCATATTTAAACTGATTCTTTATATCTGTGTTTTACTATATGTGTATAATCTTTGTTGTACAAATAAAATGCAGTACATGACAAAGGATTCCAGAGCACTATGGGCAAACCAAATAGCAAAACTGGAGGCGTGCCTTGATTGAAATCTTAAACAGAGCTTTCCAATGAAGGCTGCCTCTCCCCTCTGACTCAATCAACTGTGTGCAAGAATTTCAGCTGGAGCTTTTGAACTCTGTAAACAACAGACTTTTCAATCAGGTGAAATATATTACAAGAAACTTAAAATGCAAACAGTCAACCAAATAAATGACTAAAAAGCATTCAAATGCAATAAAGAAAAATATTTTTTAGCTTTTTTTTTGCCCTCACCATAATAAATAAAAGAAAACAAATGAAAAATCAAATAGCTTTAACTAGTTGTACATTTATACTTGTATTAAGAAAAATACCTTTTTCTCTGGTTTTAATAGGCGGGTATTAAAGTCAATCATGCCCTATCCAGACTCCTATCATGGACTGGTCTGGTAGCTTGGTAAAGTTATCTAGACATTATAAATCATCTTTACATGAGGTACTTCCAGCAGATGTGCTCTTGATACAACTAAGATGTTTATGTATACCAGTTACATAATTAAAGTGGGAGATCCTGGGGTTGATTTACTAACCTTATAAACACACCATGAACATGTATACACCTCTGTAGTGTGTTCCCTCCCAGCATGATCTATGGGTGGAATCTAAACACCTTTGTAGTGTGTACACACCCAGCAGGTGTGTTGTGCAAAGCCAAGCATGAATTGCAAGGTGATGTTGTGTAAATTAGCTCTATGTTGTGTTGCTTGCGTTGATGAATGCAGGAATGTAAATGCATGAGCTAACCATTTTTGTCTAAACTGTGAAGCAGCATTATATATGCATCATGTGCATGATTTTTCCATATATGGCATTAGTGGAAATATGCTTTGAGACTTTTTGGTTGATAAATACGTTTTGCTGTGTGAAAATCACACGCACCTGGTGCGTGCGTGTGTTTAGGTTAGTAAATCACCCCCACTGAGTCACTGGCTGTGTAAAAGTGCTGATTTGCTTGGTTTTCTGCAGTTTTTACAGCCATTGGAACGGAACAGTTAAAAATAAGGAAGGTTTTTATTTTTCATGCTCCACCAAAATTTACTCAAACCTTTAATTACTTAGGGAAGATCTACTTTTGACATCACTAAAACAAAGGGTTGTGAGAATCATTACAGACAGAGAAAGAAATAAGAGGAGGTTAGTAGGAGAGGAGTTTATGGGGGTTTGCCAAGCAATGGAGAACCAGCTCAATTTCTGCATCTTAGCTTTGGTAACAGAGCTGAAGGGTGTGTGTGTGGCATATGAGAGGTAGAAATCTGCAATACCACCATATAATTTATCAAATATGATTTAAACACAATTTCTGTGACCGAGGGCCATGTGTGACCCTTTGGTACTTGTTGTGCAGTCCTTGGACCCGAGTGCCTGTGGTGGGAATGGGAAGCATTCATTTGTAAAGGAGAAATAACAGTGAGCGCTAATAGCCTCATGTAAAAGGTCCCCAGTGCCTATCTGTCTTCAACAGCATTTTTCCAGTCTCCAACAACACCTGTAGCATGTTTACAGTCTGTGACTATCTCCTTTCCTCTAGTATGTCTGCAGTCTCTGACAGTCCTTTCAAGCATTATATATACTGAGCATTATGTGCATAATGGTGATGTCAGGGGCAGTAACTGTTGCCACCTATACTTCATAAGTTGACAACCACTGCAAAACATAGTAAAAACAATAAAAACACATTTAATGCAAATTGGCATGCCTGTGCAAAGTTATCCATGCTTCTATGAGTTAACTGACTAAAAAAGTGGTTAATGTGAACTGCTCTGATATCCTGATACAAAATCTCAGCTATCTATATTCTCCATATTTCATGTTCATTGAAGTTTTGCAGATTAAATCCAGTACCTGCCACTTCTAGAGGCAAATTGTTAGGGTTTGGAATGTTGTAATTGGTGTTAGAAGTGTTTTTATACATCACTGGTGACAAAAGAAAGCTATAAACGCTAAATGCAGGATTGGATTACTGTTTACACTTGGGTTTTGCTTGCTACAAATTTTTTTTTTTGCTTTGATGGTTTTACAGGCTTGGCTTATCTGATCTTTTTGGTAGTGACAAATAAGGGTAAGAGATTAATAATTTACCGAATGTAATTACAGAACGAATGTAAACAGAAGGCACATTACATACACAAATAGTAAGGCTGTTAATGATTAAAAATTTTGTGTTCGATTAATCGAAAAAATTTGTCATCGATTAATTTCGACCTAGGTCACACCGAGCAGGCAGAGCAGGTACAAAAGGAGAAGGCGTAGGCAGTCCAGTAAGCAATCCGAGGTCAAAGGTATAGGCAAGCAAGAATGGTCACAACGTTCTGAGGTCAGAGGCAGGCAAACAAGGTCAAAGTCAATCCGGGTCAATAATCAAAAGGTACTGGAAACAAGGATCAGGAGACATCAGGGCGGTTGAAGAGACAATCCAGCAATGAGTAGGTGTGGAGTCTGGGTTTAAATAGGGAAGAAATGATCTGGAGAGCGCCACTTCCTGTGCGCCTTTTGGCACGTTTTTCTGCGGACAATCCTTGGCTCGCGCATGCGTGCAGGCCCATTACGGGAAGCCCGGCTTGGCGCATGCGCAGAAGCAGCAGTTCTCTGATAATCACCCAGTAGACAGCATGATGCTTTATTACCAGCAGGGGCAGTAACAATTTTAACCAGCATTCTGTGGACCATGCTTTCTGCACAGTAGTCCTTTCAAAAGGCAGTTAGAAAGACTTTCACATTAGCAGTTGGAAACATTGTTTATCCTTTTTCCTCCCCATCTTCCCATAACTACTAAAACTAAGACCTTTAAAGCCTGCTTTTGAATTTTACTCAAGTTTAATCACATTCAAGTTTATATAATTATAGTAAATGTAAACCCTAACTTAATAAGATTTAAATTGCTACAGCACTGTGTATCATAAACGATGTCCTTTATGTAAAAAAATACTTATTTTCACTTTCATTGCATCTTAGTGCAGCCAGTCACCTGTAGTCATTTTGCCATCTCCTGTTTACATGCATGCACTCCAGTGATGGGTGCATGGGATTTCTCAGACTAGATTTCCCGATGCTGAGCATAGGCTTGTTTTATAATGTGTTTACTTATATTTAGAATATGCACAGTAGAATACTTAAGTGTGCACAGTCTGGGCACGGGTTCACTTTAATGCATGGCATGGGGTGTCCAACAAGCTCATACAGGTGTAATCACAGGCTTTTGGCCATATAGTATACTTTAGCAGAAAAACATAGACAGCGCTCTCGGATGGGGAATGCTAGCTAGCGTACATGTATGCTGCCCTGGAGACAGGAGGAGTACCTGTAGATGCAGATAAACAAAGGAACACGGAGGGCGCAAAAACACAGAAATGGAGCACTAGCGGGTTGGACTGGGGTGTGTATTACAAAAATTGTACTGCTAAGGAATTGTTGGCAGAGAATGAATGTAATGGTACTTACATGTGAATCCAGGAATCAGGATGTAGGCGGCCTGTGCGGAGGATCGGGACTCTCGTGGTGTCTGTTGATGTGCTGTTTGGGAGGATTCGTCTACCAGGGAGAGATGCTGTGGAAGGAGAGAGGTGACTCTGTCTGTGATGTTGCTGAAGGGGTGTTGACTCTGGGCAGTGTGATGGAGAGTCAAGAGGAACCCAAAAGTAGCGAGCCCAAGCTGAGCTACTGTGACCACGGTAGTGAGGGACGGCACTCAGTCTGTGTCAAGTCAGCTGAGGGCGGTGTGCAGGAGTCGGTATGCAAGCGCAGCTGACAGATCCCGCGTGATCGGCTTAGTGAAGGGACAGGGGTGTAGTAGATGGGGTGAGCAAGAGCGACGCGTTTCGAGGTGTTTAACCTCTTTTTCAAGCTCGAGTAGAACAGTCGAGCTTGAAAAAGAGGTTAAACACCTCGAAACGCATCGCTCTTGCTCATCCCCATCCACTAGACCCCCGTCCCTTCACTAAGCCGATCACCCGGGATCTGTCAGCTGATGTAAGTACCATTACATTCATTCTCTGCCAACAATTCCTTAGCAGTACAATTTTTGTAATACACACCCCAATCCAACCCGCTAGTGCTCCATTTCTGTGTTTTTGCGCCCTCCGTGTTCCTTTGTTTATAGTGTACTTTAGGCCTATCAACTATCAAGGAGACCTATCAAGGAGGTTATTTCTTAAAGTGACACTAAACTCAGGAGTTAAATCTTAAAAATGGATTCACATTCCTTAGATATAAACAACAATGAGGCTTATTTGTTTATCACTTGGCTGTAGATCCTCGAACCATCTCTGAATTGCTGCTGACACTGTCCTTCCTTCTGGAGGCTATTTTTGTATCCTATGGTCCCTGTGTGTTGTTAAGTAGTCACCGCTCCAATAGCATTCCCACGATGGAGTATAATTTGAATACAAATTAGTAAACTAAACATGAGATTGTAGTCCATCATGGGAGTGAGCTTAGAGTGGTGGTTACTTTACAACACACACAGGTACAATAGGGAACAAAAGTAGCCCACTCCAGAAGGAAGGAGAGTGTCAGTACCAATTCAGAGATGATTTAAGGATCTACAGCTGAGTGATACACAAATAAGATACATTTATGATAATAGTTGAGTTGCTGAATGCAATTTTAAGATTTAACTCCTGATTTTAGTGTCACATGATTATACTTCTGATTCTGAATATACTTTCCTAATATCATTCATGAATCTTATTTAAAAGAGCATTTGCAGTAACATAAGTTGAAAGTGTAAGGGGTGTAGCCAACAGGTATCGAAGGCAAAGGCACTGTTCACATCTACACATTTTAGGTGAGATGCCTGATGTATCCTTGGTGTGGTTTTCCGTAACAATAAATGGATACAATGCACCTAAAATGTGCAGATGGGAACAGGGCCTTAGGTAAGTTAGGTAGGTGTTCTAATGGACAAAAAAGTGACAGTTGATCCATCATTTGTCTCAGAATACAAGTAGCTATCAATATGAGAATACAGTGAGGGGAATTTATCAAAACTGGAGCAGACAAAATCTGGAGCAGCTGTGCATGGCAACCAATCAGTCTCTCTCTTTTAATTTCAAATCTTAAAAGGAGAACTATGGGGTCAGTGTTTTTCCCCATAGTTCTCCTTAGGGTAACGGGAGGACACAAACTAGCATCCTCCCGTTACCCTAAGCTCAGTATACCGCGAGCTACAGCTCGCGGTATACACAGATAAACAAAGGAACACGGAGGGCGCAAAAACACAGAAATGGAGCACTAGCGGGTTGGACTGGGGTGTGTATTACAAAAATTGTACTGCTAAGGAATTGTTGGCAGAGAATGAATGTAATGGTACTTACATGTGAATCCAGGAATCAGGATGTAGGCGGCCTGTGCGGAGGATCGGGACTCTCGTGGTGTCTGTTGATGTGCTGTTTGGGAGGATTCGTCTACCAGGGAGAGATGCTGTGGAAGGAGAGAGGTGACTCTGTCTGTGATGTTGCTGAAGGGGTGTTGACTCTGGGCAGTGTGATGGAGAGTCAAGAGGAACCCAAAAGTAGCGAGCCCAAGCTGAGCTACTGTGACCACGGTAGTGAGGGACGGCACTCAGTCTGTGTCAAGTCAGCTGAGGGCGGTGTGCAGGAGTCGGTATGCAAGCGCAGCTGACAGATCCCGCGTGATCGGCTTAGTGAAGGGACAGGGGTGTAGTAGATGGGGTGAGCAAGAGCGACGCGTTTCGAGGTGTTTAACCTCTTTTTCAAGCTCGAGTAGAACAGTCGAGCTTGAAAAAGAGGTTAAACACCTCGAAACGCATCGCTCTTGCTCATCCCCATCCACTAGACCCCCGTCCCTTCACTAAGCCGATCACCCGGGATCTGTCAGCTGATGTAAGTACCATTACATTCATTCTCTGCCAACAATTCCTTAGCAGTACAATTTTTGTAATACACACCCCAATCCAACCCGCTAGTGCTCCATTTCTGTGTTTTTGCGCCCTCCGTGTTCCTTTGTTTATAGTGTACTTTAGGCCTATCAACTATCAAGGAGACCTATCAAGGAGGTTATTTCTTAAAGTGACACTAAACTCAGGAGTTAAATCTTAAAAATGGATTCACATTCCTTAGATATAAACAACAATGAGGCTTATTTGTTTATCACTTGGCTGTAGATCCTCGAACCATCTCTGAATTGCTGCTGACACTGTCCTTCCTTCTGGAGGCTATTTTTGTATCCTATGGTCCCTGTGTGTTGTTAAGTAGTCACCGCTCCAATAGCATTCCCACGATGGAGTATAATTTGAATACAAATTAGTAAACTAAACATGAGATTGTAGTCCATCATGGGAGTGAGCTTAGAGTGGTGGTTACTTTACAACACACACAGGTACAATAGGGAACAAAAGTAGCCCACTCCAGAAGGAAGGAGAGTGTCAGTACCAATTCAGAGATGATTTAAGGATCTACAGCTGAGTGATACACAAATAAGATACATTTATGATAATAGTTGAGTTGCTGAATGCAATTTTAAGATTTAACTCCTGATTTTAGTGTCACATGATTATACTTCTGATTCTGAATATACTTTCCTAATATCATTCATGAATCTTATTTAAAAGAGCATTTGCAGTAACATAAGTTGAAAGTGTAAGGGGTGTAGCCAACAGGTATCGAAGGCAAAGGCACTGTTCACATCTACACATTTTAGGTGAGATGCCTGATGTATCCTTGGTGTGGTTTTCCGTAACAATAAATGGATACAATGCACCTAAAATGTGCAGATGGGAACAGGGCCTTAGGTAAGTTAGGTAGGTGTTCTAATGGACAAAAAAGTGACAGTTGATCCATCATTTGTCTCAGAATACAAGTAGCTATCAATATGAGAATACAGTGAGGGGAATTTATCAAAACTGGAGCAGACAAAATCTGGAGCAGCTGTGCATGGCAACCAATCAGTCTCTCTCTTTTAATTTCAAATCTTAAAAGGAGAACTATGGGGTCAGTGTTTTTCCCCATAGTTCTCCTTAGGGTAACGGGAGGACACAAACTAGCATCCTCCCGTTACCCTAAGCTCAGTATACCGCGAGCTACAGCTCGCGGTATACTGAGACTCCACAGCCGGAGCGGATCCCAACTTAGATGACGGGATCCACCCAGCTGCGTGAGTGACAGCTGGCTCTGCCTATCTAGAGGCAGAGCCAGCTGTACCCGCCCCCTCCCCTGTCCATTCCGCCAGTCAGCGCTGGCAGATGGGGGAGGGGAATCCAGCCCCCCCTGTCACGGCAGAGAGCCGTGACAGGATCGAGAGGTGAGCGAACCTGGTATGTGTTCGCTCACCTCCCGATCTACTGAGCCGACCTGTGACAGTCTCATTGTCACAGGTCGGCTAGAACTATGAGGTGAGTGGAAATCACTCATCTCATAGTTCTCCTTTAACTGAACAAACTGAGGAGAGAAGCTGATTGGTTGCCGTGCACATCTGCTCCAGTTTTTGTCTGCTCCAGTTTTGATAAATTCCCCAGTATCTTTTTTTCGGCCTAGATCTTTAAATAAACCAAAGAGATTCCACAAGTTTATGCACTATTTGTGGAAGAAAAGTAATATTTTCCTTTACCCAAGAGACTAGAATTTTCTGATTGACTTCTACTATTGTCTGTGCTGACTTTTTTCTACCCACTTGCAAGCATGCCACCCATTTATTGCATCCTTAAATAGGGTAAATAAAGCCATTTGGGAAGTATACATTTCTTATGGACCCACCGCTAAATGAAAGATAAGC
Source organism: Nanorana parkeri (assembly GCF_000935625.1). Lineage (NCBI taxonomy): Eukaryota > Metazoa > Chordata > Amphibia > Anura > Dicroglossidae > Nanorana > Nanorana parkeri. Next base: position 206,748 of record NW_017307246.1, read on the forward strand.
ATAATTAAAGGAAAATGGGTAGTTTTAAAAAGAAATTCTAACTTTTCGGAAAAAAAATAACTGCATTTTTGCATTGGCGCCAGTAAAGCATTACAGCCATGATCAGTGGCTCATGGGTGTAACTGTCACCATTAAGGTGTTGCACCTGCTAAACCCTGTTAAGGTATGTTTTGCGCCAGGCTGCCAAATCCCTTTTGAGGGAGAAAAGTAAAAGGGAAAAAATATAAATCATATAGATGTTGGAATTTGGACATATAGATGTTATGTATTTCCTTAGATATCTAAGCCTGTCTCTGGCCCACCTAAATGGGATATTTGGTTTAAGGTCTGTAAGGAAATGCAAAGAGCGTGGCCAGAGAGATACATAACCTCCACATCTCACTATCATTGGAAACCTTGTGGTTCTAACACAGTGCCAGCCAGGCTAAGCGACATGTGAAGATGCTATGGGCCCTTTCTTCTTCTTTTTACTCTATTTAATAAAATTAAAGTCTGTCAGTGTCTGCCTGTGTCTAGAAAAGAGCCACAGATATTGTACAGTTGCTGGACAGTATATAAGCAGCAATATAAGGAGGAGAGATGAGACAGGTTTTATCTTGCAATAAACTTTAGAATGGATTATTTTAGAGACAAGTGCCTCAAATATTGTAAAGTGGCTTTAAATAGCAGCAGACATCAGCTGCTATCTTGAGCTGGAAAAAGCTACGCTATAATCACTCCCAAGTTCACCAGTCTGCACCCCACTTTATCCAAGCTTTTGTCCACTGCAACCACTCCCATATTATCTATTTTTTGGCAATGAAGCAGTGTGCTTGCTGAGAATGTTCTCAGCCTAAAAAAGAAAACGAATGCAGCAACCACCATCTAAGGATTGGTAACCTGCAATATATTACATTTGTGTTCACAGGTTTATTTATATAAGTTTACTGTTTTTGGTTGTTGTGATGGCTGCAATGCCAATGCCGTGTTCTCCATACTCAAGTATTGCTAGCTGGCTGGCATGTTAGTTATCATAGGTGTATTTTAAATGATAGAGACAGAATATCAACCAAAAATCCAGAAAAAACACATGATATAAATGTTATAAATTGAGTTGCAGTTTCTATGAGTAAAATAAGTATTTGATCCCCAAGCAATACATGACTTAGTACTTGGTGGAGAAACCCTTGTTGGCAAGCACAGAGGTAAGACGTTTCTTGTAGTTGGTTACCAGGTTTGCACACATCTCAGGAGGGATTTTGGTCCACTTTCTTTACAGATCTTCTCTAAATCCCTAAGATTTCTTGGAAGTTGCTTGGCAACTCGAAGTTTCAGCTCCCTCCATAAATTGTCTATAGGATTAAGTTCTGGAGACTGGCTAGGCCACTACATGACCTTCATGTGCTTCTTCTTGAGCCACTGCTTTGTTGCCTTGGCGGTATGTTTTGGGTCCTTGTCATTCTGAAAGACCTACCCACGACCTATCTTCAGTGTTCTGGCTGAGGGAAGGAGGTTCTCATCCAAGATTTTACAATACATGACCCCGTTCATTGGCCCCTCAATGCGGTAAAGTTGGCCTGTATTTTTAGCAGAGAAACAGCCCCAAAACATAATGTTTCCACCTCCGTGCTTGACTGTAGGGATGGTGTTCTTAGGGTCATAGTCAGCATTTTTCTTCCTCCAAACATGGCGAGTCGAGTTAATGCCAAAGAGCTCAATTTTCACCCAATCCTTCTCTGAATCATTTAGATGCTCATTGGCAAACTGCAGATGGGCCTGTACATGTGCCTTCTTGAAGAGGGGGACCTTGTGGGAGCTGCAGGATCTCAACCCATGGCGGTGTATTGTGTTACCAATGGTTTGTTTGATGACTATAGTGCTGTCTTGAGATCATTCACAAGCTCCTCCTATGTAGTTCTGGGCTGATCCCTCACTTTTCTCATGATCATCCTTACCCCATGAGGCAAAATCTTGCATGGAGCTCCAGACCGAGGGCGATTTATGGTTATTTTGTATTCCTTCCATTTGCGAATAATCGCTCCAACAATTGTTTCCTTCTCACCAGGCTTCTTGTTGATAGTCTTGTAACCCATTCCAGCCTTGTGCAGGTCTACAATCTTGTCCCCTAACGTCCTTTGACAGCTCTTTGGTCTTGCCCTTGGTGGTGAGGTTTGAATGGAAGAAAGAGATTCTGTGGACAGGTGTCTTTTGTGGACAGGTGTCTTTTATATACATAACAAGTTGTTGTTAGGAGCACCTTCTTAAATTGACAGGACTAATCTGTGTACCACATCCAGCCAGTCTGTGGGAGCCAGAATTATTGTTGGTTGGTAAGGGATCAAATACTTATTTTACTCATTGAACTGCAACTCAACTCAACTCATTTTTGGTTGATATTCTGCCTCTAACATTTCAAATACACCTATGATAAAAATTATAGAACTTTAACTTCTTTGTAAGTGGGCAAACTTCAAAATCTGCAGGGGATCAAATAATTATTTTCCTCACTGTATATTGCTTCCTTTTGCTTTAAATGTTGCATATATAGACTTGGCCACTAAAGAAACAACTAATTTCTAAACAAAGTTCCGGATTTCAAAAAATATTCCTAATACACCAGCAAGCAATATTTAGTTAATGCAGGACACTTCACCGCTGTTGCAGCCATCACACTAACCATGCCAAAAGTGGTTTCCTACCTGCAGTCTAGCAACGTGCAAGAAGGCTTGTAAGCATTAACATGCATTGATAAAATGATTTACATTGTGGATCTTTTTAACATCTGTATCCCCTTTGTATACCATTCCCCAGATAGGGTAATCTTGCTCTATATTTTTGTGTGTGTTCACATAACAGTCACAAACAATGATAGCCAAATGGTAACCACATTGGTGCAATTGTGTATATGAACACTGGGTTCCGTGCAAATATGGACAGGGACATCTGACAAAGATTGCTTTTATGGTGGAAATATATGCCTTCTTGTGAAATACATATAGGCTAAGCCATTTCTACCATACAGTATAAATATTATCTAAGGCTTCTCCCAAAGCTGCTCTTATGGCAATTTGAAAGAGGCAGAGCCCATCTGTCTGTGCCCTCCACACTATTAGCAACCTTAAGGTCAACTTTTTACATACATTTGCCCCAATGTTCCCCCCTTCACCCTCTCCATCTCAGGGATATGGCCTTTTGTCCAAACTGCCCTCCCTAACCTTTCCCGTGTCAGAGAAACCTCTCTACTTACCTCATATCAGCTACCAACCTTTTCTACCAATTGGGGCCTATTCCAACTTGGGCAGCTCCAATCCTCTTTGCTGAGCTAATTGGACATAATCAACACATGCCCCAATGTAGAAGCATTGAACTTGAAAGCCTGCTGGGAGATGGCTTCCCTTATGTCCTATAGATAAACTGCCTTTTAAAAAGTGCAGTAGGCTGCAGCCATCCAGCTAAGTGAAAAAAGACAGGACTCGTAAACTATAGCCAGTGATATAGGAGTGGGAGCTACCAACTAACATCAAACATCAACACAGTGGACTGCTCTCTACAAAGTACTTAAATGTAGGCCATTTAAATCCAAGAAAACACATTGTAATAACATTAAGTCATGGTAAAAGAATATTAAGCAGTTAAAATACTTTCTTCACAGCATGCTAAAATAAATCATATTAACTGTGGGGTTAGGTTCTTATAGTGGATAACATTCTGAATTCTGTTTTGTTCAATCTAGGTAATGAAAAGTGTCTGTTTTCAAAGGTTTTGGTAGTATAAGAGATTACTATTGTAGAGTTCCATTTTTAATAGTTTTGTTTTTCAGATTGTTTGCACCTGAATCAGTCTGACACTTTTAAATCTAAAACAAAAATGTTTTAATAAAAGAGCTATTGATGCAGCAACCCTGCTAGCCAGAAACGTAAATGTTTAACATACTGTAACTTTGCTTTTCCGCCTACATTCCTTGTTTATCTCCATTAATGGCTAAAATAAGTTTAAAAATAACAGTCGCCCATGGTTTTATTGTAATACGGCATATGAAGTCAGCTGTGTATTAAAAATACTACTGCCCATTAGAATACCATTTATATAAGTAAATTGCCATATATTCCAACTTTCTGGGATGGGAAAGAAAGACACATTTTAATACAATGTGCTACAGCCAAGTCACGTAGAATAAATTAACACACTAAGATGGCTAAAAAACACCCACTAGTTTATAGAATAATAGAATGGGTTAGAATAATTATAGAATAATAATGGGTTATAGAATAATAATTTAGGCAGGATAAAAAGTCTAGGGTAACATACAGTATATTAGGTTTTACAGATATATTTTACATACATTTTAGAGACCTATATACCAATAAAAAGATGGTTAATTGAAGAGAAAAGATAAACAAAGCAAAAGGTGAGAGCTACTGTATGTGTTCAGTTCTGATAAGCCCCAGAAAAGTTTACATATTTATCCATAATTGAAAATGTCTTTAAACAAACCAGTCTGTAGTTTGTGTTTGCAGCTGGCCATTTAGCTAGAGCAAATTGCCATTGCCTTTTCTCAGAAATTGTATTGAAAAATATAATAATAATAACACTCAATGTATAAGTGAGTAATGTAGAATGCATGTGCATTATTACCTGCAAGCTCAAACAGAAGTGACTCAGAAATATCATTTGTCAATGGTATAGAAATGTATCCTTGGAACAGCGAGATCACCCCATCTCCTAGATGTGAAGATTGGAAAAATTCCACTACTCCTGATATAGATCTCCCGTTGTTATCAATATGAAGCTGGCTTTTCTTTTTCAAATGGCTCACACATTATCACACTGATATTATCAATACCCAGTAACAGACAGCTTGTATGAATTACATAGACAGAAGGTTGTTATGGCTGTCCAAACCGTAAATATACTTTATACATTTGGACTGAGAGTTCTGATTGTTCCATTATTTTCTAATTCTTTGGCTGGCAAATTTCAAATAATAAAACCTTTTACAATAGTAATGAAGAGCAGATGATGGAATGATAAATTTAATAAAGAGTAACCTTTTCATAAATGAGTTCTTCAAATCTGTTTAACTAATTCATGTCTGGACAGAAAGATCATATTTATCATGACTAGGCAGTGATAGAAAGGTATATACTGGAGATGATATAGAACTCTGACCACTTGGAAGAGATTGCTAAATAGTAATGGGCCGAACAAGGGGGAAGGGGTCTATTAACTAAGCTGCCGCAGGCAGCCGAGTGAATTACCGACCTAAAGCGAAGTGAGCCGAACGCTGTTTGGCTATTCACTTCAGGCTGGTGCGGCTGATTTCAGCCGTATATCGGCTGAAATCAGCCGTACATCTGGTGGCTTCGGGTCGGCCGAACATGCACAGCATGTTCGGCCGACCCGAAGTGCAGAAGGAGTTCGACTCAGCCGATCCAACATCTGGATCGGCTAAGCCGAACCTCCGGCAGGCTACTCGCTGC